>NW_027264908.1:0-6612 GCF_036320965.1 Panulirus ornatus
TTTTGGCAATCCAGCAGTCAAATAAAGTAGTTGACATAATATAACAAAATGAAACAGGGCGCTTTTCTGTAGACAAAACATCGACACCGGTTACGGACCCTGTGTGTTTTTTGCAACCCCAGGCAGTGAAATGAAGGATTTGAGATATAACACTTAGAGTTTAGTAAGGGCTTTTCTCACAATGAAACACCTAAATCAACACAGGTACGGACCAGTGGTGTTGTTATGGCATCCAGGCATCCATTAAAGTAGTTTTGAATAAAATACCAAAATGATTCAGGGCGCTTTTCTGAGACTAAAATTCGACACAGTACGGACCGAGGTGTTTTTTGGCATCAAAGTGGTAAAATGAAGTTGCTGAGATAATATGTTAAAGTATTTCAATGGGGTTTTTCTAAGCCTAGAAATCCACACAGGTACGGACCTGTGGTGTTTTTTGCACCAGGCATCAAATACAGTAAGATTGAAATTAAAATACCAAAATGATTCAGGGCGCTTTTCTGAGACTAAAAAATCAAGACACAGGTACGGACCTGTTATTGTTTTTTTTGTACCCAGGCAGTGAAATGAAGGATCCGATATAACACTAGAGTTAGTAAGGGTCCTTTTTTTCACACTAAATCCAACACAGTACGGACCTGGGTGTTTTATGGCAGCCAGCAGTCAAAATAAAGGAGTTGAGATAAAATACCAAAATGAATCATGGGCGCGTTTCTGAGATTACAATTGACACAGGTATGCACCATGTGGGTGTTTTTTGGCATCAGAGTGGTAAAATGAATAGTTGAGATAAAAAGTTAAAGTAATACAGGGTATTTCTAAGCAAAAAGCTACACAGATGGACCTGTGGTGTTTTCTGGGCTCCAGCAGTCAAATAAGTAATGAAGATAAAATACCAAAAGATTTCAGGGCGCTTTCTTGAGACTAGAAATCGAACACAGTACGACCTGTGGTTTTTTTTTTGGCATCAAAGTGGTAAAATGAAGTTGTGAATAAAATGTTAAAGTGATTTAAGGTTTTTTCTAAGCGTAAAATCCACACAGGTACGGCCCATGTGGTGTTTTTTTGCAGCCAGGCAGTCAAATAAAGTAGTCGAGATAAAATACCAAAAAGGATTCAGGGCGATTTTCTGAGACCAAAATCGACACAGGTACGGACCTGTGGTGTTTTTTGGCATCAAAGATGGTAAAATGAATTGCTGGAGATAAAATGTTAAAGTGATTCCTGGGTTTATTCTAAGCCTAAAATCCACACTGTACGGACCTGTGGTGTTTTGTTGGCAATCAGGCAGTCCAAATAAAAGTAATTTGAGATAAAATACCAAAATGATTCAGGGCGCTTTTTCTGAGACTAAAATTGACACATAAACGGACCTGTTGGTGGCTTGTGGTACCCAGGCAGTGAAATGAAGATTTCAAGATAAACACTAAAGTTAGTAAGGGTCCTTTTCTCACCCTAAAACCAACACAGGTATGGACCTGTGGTGTCTTATGCATCCAGACAGTCAAATAAAGTAGTTTAGATAAAATACCAAAAGGATTCAGGTGCTTTTCGAAGACTAAAATCACACAGTCACTACGGTACGGACGGACTGTGGTGTTGTTTTGGCATCCAGGCAGTCAGGATAAAGTAGTTGAGATAAAATAAAACCAAAATATTCAGGCGATTTTCTGAGACTAAAAATCGACTCATGTACGGACCTGTGGTGTTTTTTTTGGCACAAAGTTGTAAAATGAAGTTGTTGAGATAAAGTAAATAATTTCAGGGTTTTTTTTCTATAGCCTACAAATCCACACAGTTACGGACCTGGGTTGTGTTTGGCATCCAGGCAGTCATATTAAACTAGTTGAGATAAAATCCCAAAATGATACATGGGCGCTTTGTTCTGAGACTAAAATCGACACAGTTACGGACATTGGTGTTTTTTTGGCATCCAAATTGGTAAAATGAAGTTTGTTGAATTAAAATGTTAAAAGTAAATTCAAGTGTTTTTTCGAATCCTAAAATCCACCAGGTACGGACCTGTGGTGTTTATTGGCATCCAGGCAGTCAGATAAAAGTAGGTTGAGATAAAATACCAAAAATGATTCAGGCGCTTTCTAGAATAATATCGACACAGGTACGGACCTCGTGTTGTTTTCTTGCATCAAAGTGGTAAATTGAAAGTTGATGAATAAAATGTAAAGTGATTCATGGTTTTATCTAAGCCAAAATCCACACACGTAACAGACCAAGGTGTTTTTTGGCAATCAGGCCATCAAATAAAGTAGTTGACTAAAAACCAAAATGATTCATCCCTTTTCTGAATTAAAATCGACACAGGTACGACCTGTGGGTTTTTTGCCACCAGGCAGTGAAATGAAGATTTCAGATATAACACTAAGAAAGTAGTAAGGGTCCTTTACTCACACTAAAACAACACAGTACGACCTGTGGTGTTTTTTGCATCCAGGCATCAGGATAAAGTAGTTGAGATAAATACAAAAAATGATTCAGGCGCTTTTCTGAGACTAAAATCGACACAGGTACGGACCTGTGGTGTTTTTTGGCATCAAAGTGTAAAATGAATATGTTGAGGATAAATGTTAAAGTATCATGGGTTTTTTCTAAGCCTAAAATACACACACTACAGACCTGGGTGTTTTTTGGCAATCAGGCAGTCAAATAAAGTAGTTGAACATAAAATAGCAAAATGAATCAGGCCCTTTTCAGAGATTAAAATCGACACAGGTACGGACCTGTGGTGTTTTGCTGCCACCCTAGGCATGAAATGAAGTGAATTTCAGATATAACGACTAAGTTAGTAAGGGTCCTTTTCCAGCGCTAAAAACCAACACAGTGTAGTGACCTTTGTGTTTTTTTGATCCAGGCAGTCCAGATAAAGTAGTTGAAGAAAAATAACCAAATGAATCAGGGCGCTTTTCCTGAGACCAAAAACTCGAACACATGTACTGACCTGTGGTGTTTTTTGGCATCAAAGAGTAACAATGAGAGTTGCGAGATAAAATGGTTTAAAGTGATTCATGGGTTTTTTCTAAGCCGAAAATCCACACAGGTAACGGGACCTGTGGCGTTTTTTGCATCCATGGCCGTCAAATAAAGTAGTGGAGCGAAAATACAAAAATGGATTCAGCGGCGCTTTTTCTGAGTCTAAATCAACACAGGTACGGACCTGTAGTGTTGTTTTGGTACCCAGGCAGTGAAAGGAAGATTTCTGATATAACACTAGAGTTAGTAAGGGTCCTTTTTTCAACCCTAAATCCAACACAGAATCGGACCTGTGGTGGTTTTATGGCATCCAGGAAGTCCATATAAAGTAGTTGAGAAAAAAATAACCAATATGATTTCTGGGCGCTGTTCTGAGATTAAAATTGACACTGGTATGGACATGTGGTGTTTTTTGGCGTCAGAGTGGTTATATGAGTTGTTGAGATAAAAAGTTAAAGTTATACAGGGTTTGTTCTAAGGCAAAAATTACAGAGGTAGGACCTCTGTGGTGTTTTCTTGGCATCCAGGCAGCTCAATAAAGTAGTTGAGATAAATACCAAAATGATCTCAGGGCGCTTTTGCTGGGACAAAAATCGACACAGGTACAGACCCCTTGGTGTTTTTTGGCATAAAGTGGTTAAATGAAGATGTTGAGAGAAAAATGTTAAAGGATTAAGGGTTTTTTTCTAAGCCTAAAAATCCACACAGGTACGGACCTGTGGTGTTTTTTGGCATCCAGGCGTAAATAAAGTTGTCGAGATAAATTATTCAAAAAAAAAAATGATTCTGGGGGCGATTTTCTGAGACTAAAATCGACACAGGTTACGACATGTGGTGTTTTTTGGCATACAAAGTGGTAAAATGAAGTTGCTGAGATAAAATGTTAAAGGATTCATGGTGTTTTTTCTAAGCCTAAAATCCTCACAGGTACGGATGTGGTTGTTTTTTGGCAATCAGGCAGTCAAATAAAGTAGTTGAGTACTAAAATACCAAAATGATTCAGGGCGCTTTTCTGAGAATAAAATTGACAAAGAACGGGACCTGTGGTGTTTTTTGATACCCAGGCAGGTGAAATGAAGGATTTCAGATATAACACTAGAGTTAGTATGGGTCCTTTTATCACCCTAAAACCTACACAGGTACGGACCTGTGGTGTTTTATGGCTTCCAGGCAGTCAAATAAAGTAGTTGAGATAAAAATACCATAATTGATTCAGGGCGCTTTTCTAAGACTAAATTCGACACAGGTACGGGACGGACCTGTGGTGTTTTTTGGCATCCAGGCAGTCAGATAAAGTAGTTGAGATAAAATACCAAAAATGATTTGTAGGGCGATTTTCTGAGACTAAAATCGACACAGGTACGGACTGTGGTGTTTTTGCACCTAGGCAGTGAAACTGAAGGATTTCAGGGGAATTATAACACTAGAGTTAGTAAGGTCCCTTTTCTCACACTAAAACCAAACACAGGACGAACACTCGTGGTGTTTTTTGGCATCCAGGCAGGTCAGATTAAGTAGTTGAGATATAAATACAAAATGATTCAGGGCGCTTTTCTGAGACTAAAATCGGACACAGTACGGACCTGTGGTGTTTTTTGGCATCAAAGTGGTAAATTGAAGTTGTGAGTTAAAATGTTAAAAGTAATTAAGGATTTTTTATCTACGCCTAAAATTACAACAGTACGGACCAGTGGTGTTTTTTGGCATCCAGGCCAGTGAATAAATAGTTGAGATACAATACCAAAATGATTCAGGCGCTTTTCTGAGGACTAAAATCGACACAGTACGGGAACCGGTGGTTGTTTTTTGCGGTACCCGGCAGTGAAATGATGGATTTGTGATTATAACATTGAGTTAGTTAGGGTCCTTTTTTCACATCTAATTACCAAACACAGGTCCGGACTGTGTGTTGGATGGCAGCCATGGCAGTCAATTATGTAGTTGAGATAAAATACAAAATGATTCAAGGGCGCTTTTTCTTGAGACTAAAATCGACACAGGTACGAACTGTGGTGTTTTTTGGCATCAAAAGTTGGCTCAAAATGATGGGGACTGAGATAAAATGTTAAAGTGATTCATGGGTTTTTTCTAAGCTAAAAGTCCACTCTGGTACGGACCTGGTGGTGTTTTTTGGCATCCAGGCAGGTCAAATAAAAAGTAGTTGAGTAAAATAACAATGATTCAGGCGCTTTTCTGAGACTTTAAAATCAACACAGGTACTGGACCTGTTAGTTGTTTTTTGGTACCAGGACAGTGAAATGAAGGATTTCAGATATATCACTAGAGGTTGTAAGGGTCCTTTTTTCACACTAATCAACACAGGTACGGTCATGTGGGTTTTTTTTATGCATCCAGCAGTCAAATAAAGTAGTTGAGATAAAATACCAAAATGATTCAGGGCGCTTTTCTGAGATTAAAATTGACTCAGGTATGGACCTGTGGTGTTTTTTGGCGATCAGTGTGGTTAAAATGAAGTTGTTGAGAATAAAAAGTTAAAGTAATACAGGGTTTTTTTCTAAGGCAAAATCATACACAGGTATGGACTGTGGTGTTTTTGGATCAGGCTAGTCAATAAAGTAGTGAGATAAAATACAAAATGATTCTAGGGCGCTTTTCTGAGACTAAAATCGACACATGGTAGGGGACCTGTGGTGTTTTTTGGCTCAAAGTGGTTAAAATGAAGTTGTGAGTTAAAATGTTAAAGTGATTAAGGGTTTTTTTCTAAGCGTAAAATCCACACAGGTACGGACCTGTGGTTGTTTTTTGGCAACCAGGCAGTCATAATAAAGTAGTCGAGGATAAAATACCAAAATGATTCAGGTCGATTTTCTGAGACTAAAATCGACCCAAGGTACGGACCTGTGGTGTTTTTTGCATCAGAGTGGTTAAATGAAGTTGCTTGAGAAAAATGTTAAGTGATCATGGGTTTTTTCTAAGCCAAAAATCACACAGGTACGGACCTGTGGTTTTGTTTTTTGGCAAAATCTGAGCAGTCAAATAAAGTAGGTTGAGATTATAATACCAAAAATGATTCAGGCCGCTTTTTTGAGGACTAAATTGACACAGGAACGGACCTGTGGTGTTTTGGTACCCAGGCAGTGAATTGAAGGATTTCAGATTATAAACACTAGAGGTTAGTAAGGGTCCTTTTCTCACCCTAACCAACACAGGTACGGACCTGTGGTGTTTTTTGGCATCCAGGCAGTCAATAAAGTGTTGAGATAAAATACCAAAATGATTCAGGGTGCTTTTCTAAGACTAAAATCGGACACAGGTAAGGAGGACCTGTGGTGTTTTTTGGCATCCAGGCAGTCAGATAAAAGTAGTGAGATTAAAATACCAAAATGATTCAGGGCGATTTTCTGAGACTAAAATCGACACAGGTACGGATGTGGTGTTTTTTGGCATCAAAGTGGTAAAATGAAGTTGTTGAGATAAAATGTTAAAGTAATTAGGGTTTTTTTCTAAGCCTAAATCAACACAGGTACGGACCTGATGGTGTTGTTTGGCATCCAGGCAGTCAGGTAAACTAGTTGAGATAAAATACCAAAATGGATTCAGGGCGTTTTTCTGAGACTAAAATCGACACAGGTACGGACCTGTGGTGTTTTTTGGCATCAAATT
>NW_027264909.1:0-6484 GCF_036320965.1 Panulirus ornatus
ATTATTATTATTATTATATTTATTATTATTTATTATTATTTTTATTATTATATTATTATTATTATTATTATATTATTATTATATTATTATCATTATCATATTATCATTACTATTACTATTGCCATTACTGTTATCGTTATCATTATCATTATTACTATTATTCTTGCTTTGAAGAATGTATGTGAGAAACACTTAGAAATACAGATGGACTTTTAGGTAGCATTTATGGATCTGAGAAGGAATAGGATAGGGTGGATACAGATCCTCTGTGGAAGGCAAGTTGCTAGAAGCAGTTAAAAGCTTTTACAAAGGATGTAAGGCATGTGCACAAGTAGGAAGAGAGGAAAGTGATTGGTTCCTAGGGAATGTCTGTTTGCATCAGGGTGCGTGGGATCGCCATGGTAGTTAAATTTGTTTATGGATGGGGTAGTTAGGGAGGTGAATGCAAGAGTTTTGGAGAGAGGGCTAGTATGCAGTCTGTTGTGGATGAGAGGGCTTGGGAAGTGAGTAAATTGTTGTTCACTGATAATACAGCGCTGGCGGCTGATTCGGGTGTGAAACTGCAGAAGCTGGTGACTGAGTTTGGTAAAGTGTGTGAAAGAAAAAAGTAAATGTGAATAAGAGCAAGGTTATTAGGTTCAGTGGGGTTGAGGGACAAGTTAATTGGAGGGTAAGTTTGAATGGAGAAAAGTGAAGAAAGTGAAGTGTTGTAGATATCTGTGAGTGGACTTGATAGCGGATGGAACGATGGAAGCGGAAGCGAGTCATTGGTTGAGGAAGAGAGCGAAGGTTCTGGGAGCGTTGAAGAATGTGTATGCTGGAGGGAAAGAATATTATCTCGAAAAGGAAAAATGAGTATGTTTGAAGGAATAGTGCTTCCAACAATGTTCTATGGTTGCGAGGCGTGGGCTATAGATAGGGTTTTGCGGAGAAGGTTGGATGTGGTAGGAAATGAGATGTTTGAGGACAATATGTTATGTGAGGTGGTTTAAGTAATGAAAGGGTAATAGAGATGTGTGGTAATAAAAAGAGTATGGTTGAGAGAACAGAAGAGGGTGTATTGAAATGGTTTCGTCGCATGGAGAGAATGAGTGAGGAAAGATTGACAAAGAGGATATATGTGTCAATGTTAAAAGGAATGAGGAGAAGTGGGAGACCAGATTGGAGGCGGAAGGATTAAGTGTAAAAAGATTTTGAGCGGTCATTTTCATATACGGCGGGGTTGCGATGGGAATGGTTAAAGGCAGCAGGTATGGATATGTACATGGGTATATACGTATATGTTTGTGTATGTATTTGTTTGTCTACGTTGAAATGTATAGGTATGTATATGTGCGTGTGTGGACGTGTATGTATGTCTATGTGTATGTGGGTGGGTTGGTGCCAGTCTTTCGTCTGTTTCCTTGAACTACCTTCTAACTCTGGAGACAGCGACTAAGTATAATATGATTATCTGTTGCAGGCAATGGTGAAGATCTGTAGGGATTTTCAGAAAAGAAGAATGTTGGGGTGAAGAGAGTGGTACGCTAGATGAGACTTGTGAAAATGTTATGTGCTTCAAAATGTTACAGAAGACTTAAGGAATTTGATGAAACATAATGTTGTTCTGATAGATTATTTGTTTATAAGGATTATGTATTGTGTTGAACTTTAATGGTTGTTTAAACCAATGCATTTCAGCTAGAATCAGTAAAGATTATAAGAAATTCAAATAAGGTGATAAAAACAAATCTATATTATCATAAACAACAGAACATTTTCTCCTCTGGGGATTTAAAAGAAAAACAACACAAGAGAGCTAGTTTAAGGCAGAAGTATCTCATTTTCGTAACAAACTATATACTATTACGTCCCTTTTCTATCATAAATCTTATGTTCACTTTCAACAAATGTCTTGTATCTATAATAAAAATTCGGCATAGAGATTTGTTGAATGTCCTCCAGCGAGGCGTTGTATGAGTCTTCGTTAGTGAAGTTCATTTCGTGTAATGGATCATGCATTACAAAGTTGTGTCCATCCACACAAGTGTTACACGTCCCGGGTGAAGATATTTCCTAGAAATGGCGTCTATCTAACATAGATACGTCTTCTATAGATATTTGTAAAACATTCTTCTGAGGGACAATACCTAAGGCTTTCGTAATAAAGTTGATCAGTTGTAAGTGATCAAGCATTACAAAGGTGTGTCCATTGCCACAGGTGCTAGTGATCCCGGGCGGGTCAAGGTATTTCACCATCTTTGTTTCCTCAACACTTCTAGTTATATATGTTTCATCCTTGATGTGATCCTTACAATGAGTATTCATGGTTTGTAATTCTCTTCATCCTTATCATAGCATTAATCAGTTGAAGTGCAGAATACTTATATGAAACTGACTACTGTATTCTGTTTGAGACATAATGCTATGAAAGGTGTTACCGGACTCCACCCGTAAGTGGTTATGGTTCACATTCTGGCTTCATGACCTTTAGGTGATAGCCCTTAAATCCAACAACATATATACATCCTGTTATACAACTGATGTTACTGTCTGACGTATGTATGGTGCGGCTTGATGACCTTACCTGCTGATGGTCAAACATGTTATCATGTTGCAAATATCGTGATTTGTATGTTTTGTTGTGTGGCACAGATTCTGGTGTAGATATCTTTAATAACCTTTACCAGTTACTATCCAGTATAGTGAACGATAGACAGACTTACGTGTTACAGACTCCGTATGATAAACACCTGACGAACCTCGACACAAACATTTATATGTTGGGTAAGATCAGTGGCAGAACATAAACCTACAACATGTAACAACAACAACAACAACAACAACAACAACAACAACAACAACAACAACAAACAACTGTTATGTGAAGATCTAGTTATTCAAAGTGAGATGATCACAAGGAAGTTAGGGATATAGAAGAGTAGGAGTGAGGTATAAGCTGGAGGCCCAGCCACCGTGGCTGGTGCTATATAGAGCAGTGAGGGATAACACCATATCTTAACCCCTGGTGATGTGTGAGCTTATAAACACTGGTGGTATTTATGGCGGCCACCAACCAGGAAGTAATGTTCACCAGGTATTGCTCTGCTCTACACTGATCCAACAACTACAAGGATAATGTTGTTATAACCTTCTTGATCATGCTGGTTATAGAAGTATTATAGATACATGTTGGTGACACAAGGATAATGTTGTTATAACCTTCTTGATCATGCTGGTTATAGAAGTATTATAGATACATGTTGGTGACACAAGGATAATGTTGTTATAACCTTCTTGATCATGCTGGTTATAGAAGTATTATAGATACATGTTGGTGGACACAAGGATAATGTTGTTATAACCTTCTTGATCATGCTGGTTATAGAAGTATTATAGATACATGTTGGTGACACAAGGATAATGTTGTTATAACCTTCTTGATCATGCTGGTTATAGAAGTATTATAGATACATGTTGGTGACACAAGGATAATGTTGTTATAACCTTCTTGATCATGCTGGTTATAGAAGTATTATAGATACATGTTGGTGACACAAGGATAATGTTGTTATAACCTTCTTGATCATGCTGGTTATAGAAGTATTATAGATACATGTTGGTGACACAAGGATAATGTTGTTATAACCTTCTTGATCATGCTGGTTATAGAAGTATTATAGATACATGTTGGTGACACATCATAATGATGGTCTCGTCTGGTGTCCACATAACCACAGTACTTTACTACAGTACATACAGTAATATCAGTCGTAACAACACTATGTATGTAGTCGTGATTACCGTAACATGTGAGTGGCAAGACTGGATGACGTAACGTAACAATATCAGACTTCATCATTCTCAATAGTTTAGGTGGATCATGTAATATTTGGCGTTGCTTCATGTTTTATCAGATGATAAAATGATGGTTGGCCTAATGACCTTCACAAGTCAGTGGTCATTAAATCCAACACAGCAACCAACCACTCAGGATGACCAGGAGGGAGCCACCTGGTGCAGACCAAGTGTACCAGCCTGGTGGAGAGGATCAACTGCTCCACCTCAGGATAAGAGCTGCTCAAGTTCTGTAGTGAGGGACACTCCAAGTGGCATGTGAAACTACCAGTCTTAGTTATAAACTACCGCCCGGCTGGCCGGTGGGTGGGTGGCTGTGGCCAACATGAACCCAGGGGCTACACACACACACACACACACACACACACACACACACACACACACACACACTGTCCACTGACCTGACCACCACCGCTGTGACCTGACCACCACCACTACCGCCCAGCCGGTGGGTGGCTGTGGCCAACATGAACCCAGGGGCTACACACACACACACACACACACACACACACACACACACCGTCCACTGACCTGACCACCACCACTGTGACCTGACCACGTGTGGCATGTAGCTCATCCTTGGACAACATTAATCAAATACCTAGACAGAATTTTTATGTTAGATAAAAGACATTTCTTGATAGGAAACATAAGAAATGATGACGAAAGATAAGGGACGCTATTACAGGTAAATATTTTGTTAGAATATGAAATACTCTTCCTCAAACTAGCTCCCTGTACTGTATTTTCTTTTACATACCAAGAGGAAAATATATTCTGTGGTTAATCAATATAAATGTTTATGTTTAACAGGTTTTCTATTTCTGATAGTATTTCATTGATTCAGGTTTAAGAACCTTGGTTCTGAACAACCATTCTAATGCAACACAATACATATTTACCATAAATAAATCATTTATGACAATAACCATTATGTTTGTACCAGATTCTTTAAGTCCTCAATCACGTTTGTTAATATATAAGGAATTTCTCCGCCACATTTCAATACATAACATATATCTACACGTGTGTAAATATATGTATACGTTTTTATAAATTTTTCTTTGTCTTTTATAATCAAGGTGTAAGATATCCTTCTGAAGAAAATACTAGATAATATTATAGGTTATGTGTGTGTGTGTGTGTGTGTGTGTGTGTGTGTGTGTGTGTGTGTGAGTGCACACAGGAGTGAAAACATATTTTACACTTACAAGGATAAGAGACGGGGCAACACGAGTGTGCAAATCCTTCCTCAAAAGACTCACGTGATAATGATTAAAGTAGTCCACACACACACACACACACACACACACACACACACACACACACACACACACACACACACACACACACACACAGAGCGGCGCCTTCAATTTTTGATGTAGATTGATTTCCCATCTTAGTTTCGTCTACGGAATTCTACATCTTCAGTTCAGCACAACATTGTGGTAATGAAGGGAAAGTCACCACATTCATAAGCCGAGTGCACGTAGCTTATCCCACCTCGTTAGAAAGAAAACTTACCTGTATTTGAATTAATGAACGGGCAAACAGAAGACTAAATTCTAAGACACATATATTATACAACTATATAATTTATATTATAGACATTACCACATTTCCTGCACTTTCCGTCACAAATTTGCTGAGGTCATAACCTTGTAGTTACCATTACCTTACAACCTTAAGGATGGTGGTCTACAACACCTCTAGATTGATGGAGAAAACGAAAGGTTTCGTTTTACTATTAAGACCACAGAAATACGGTAATTCCACTTCACTACCACTAACTACTAGTTATTTTACTTGTTGATTTTCACGGCTAAGATTTTCATCCTCTGAGCGAAGCCATACAATAATCGTCCTTATCTACTCTGAGCATTGGATAGCCTCCTGATGATCAAGATTGCTGTTTTGGTTGTCCGTTTCCCTTGTTACTGCTGTGCCTCACTGCACACCTTACATGAGTGCCTTCCACAGTATTAGGGACAGCTGCTGGGCCTCACTGTAGCTACTTCTGGGACGGTTGCCAATCTTCCTCGTATTCCCTCATGACCACAGCGCCAAACCGACTCCCGCCATCAGGCCGAAACGCACAAACATTTCTGACAAAATTGAGACAACCGCTTTCGCGTCAGTTTTGACACCAAGTGAATTTGTACGACAATTACGTTCAAGATGCTTGGTTTTTCGTTCATGGATTGAACAGAAGCAACCAACGATGGTTGCTACTGCCCAATCCATGAAGTCCCCCCCACCACGGAAAGGTAACCAAGCTTCGGGGGGGATGGGTGTTTACCCTGACGCCAACGGAGAAACTCAATACAATATTTTTATATCTTTCCTTAATCTTGAAAAATGAATCTCTTTCCTTAATCTTGAAAAATGAATGACTTTCCTTAATCTTGAAAAATGAATCTCTTTCCTTAATCTTGAAAAATGAATGACTTTCTTAATCTTGAAAAATGAATGACTTTCTTAATCTTGAAAAATGAATCACTTTCCTTAATCTTGAAAAATGAATCCATCAGAAGGAAGGAATAGCCCCAGTCTTATGAAGACCGGCTGACCGAATCCTTGCGCATTGGGTAGAAAGTGATTTCTTTGATGGTAGCTTTATGGAAGGCACGGTAGCGTCGGAAGGTTT
>NW_027264911.1:5000-9714 GCF_036320965.1 Panulirus ornatus
AATATTGCCATAGTATTTCACGACCAACAACAAGTTATAGTTGTCACCTTAACTTGCTCGTGTTTGTCCGTCCGTGTAAGAGTAAGTTAGGAAATTCGTACGTCTCTCCCACTTATTGTGTCACCATTACAAAGAAATTTACTTGGCAAAAATAGATCAGTCTTTGTTATATATTTCATACTCATATGCAAATGACCTAAAGTTATTCACAATCTATAACTGAAAGATGATCAAATTATCGTCATATTAGTCATTATGTTTCAGATTTTAGAACGTAGAGAAGCAGTGAGGTACATCCTAGTGGTAAACTCAATGAACAGTAGAGGTGTCTACATCATGTGGACGTATTCACTCACTTCTCCATAAATATCTCACAGGTCAACACAGTAGAGGTGTCTACATCATGTGGACGTATTCACTCACTTCTCCATAAATATCTCACAGGTCAACACAGTAGAGGTGTCTACATCATGTGGACGTATTCACTCACTTCTCCATAAATATCTCACAGGTCAACACAGTAGAGGTGTCTACATCATGTGGACGTATTCACTCACTTCTCCATAAATATCTCACAGGTAAACACAGTAGAGGGTCTACTCATGTGGACGTATTCACTCACTTCTCCATAAATATCTCACAGGTCAACACAGTAGAGGTGTCTACATCATGTGGACGTATTCACTCACTTCTCCATAAATATCTCACAGGTCAACACAGTAGAGGTGTCTACATCATGTGGACGTATTCACTCACTTCTCCATAAATATCTCACAGGTCAACACTCAGTAGAGGTGTCTACATCATGTGGACGTATTCACTCACTTCTCCATAAATATCTCACAGGTCAACACAGTAGAGGTGTCTACATCATGTGGACGTATTCACTCACTTCTCCATAAATATCTCACAGGTCAACACAGTAAGAGGTGTCTACATCATGTGGACGTTATTCACTCACTTCTCCATAAATATCTCACAGGTCAACACAGTAGAGGTGTCTACATCATGTGGACGTATTCACTCACTTCTCCATAAATATCTCACAGGTCAACACAGTAGAGGTGTCTACATCATGTGGACGTATTCACTCACTTCTCCATAAATATCTCACAGGTCAACACAGTAGAGGTGTCTACATCATGTGGACGTATTCACTCACTTCTCCATAAATATCTCACAGGTCAACACAGTAGAGGTGTCTACATCATGTGGACGTATTCACTCACTTCTCCATAAATATCTCACAGGTCAACACAGTAGAGGTGTCTACATCATGTGGACGTATTCACTCACTTCTCCATAAATATCTCACAGGTCAACACAGTAGAGGTGTCTACATCATGTGGACGTATTCACTCACTTCTCCATAAATATCTCACAGGTCAACACAGTAGAGGTGTCTACATCATGTGGACGTATTCACTCACTTCTCCATAAATATCTCACAGGTCAACACAGTAGAGGTGTCTACATCATGTGGACGTATTCACTCACTTCTCCATAAATATCTCACAGGTCAACACAGTAGAGGTGTCTACATCATGTGGACGTATTCACTCACTTCTCCATAAATATCTCACAGGTCAACACAGTAGAGGTGTCTACATCATGTGGACGTATTCACTCACTTCTCCATAAATATCTCACAGGTCAACACAGTAGAGGTGTCTACATCATGTGGACGTATTCACTCACTTCTCCATAAATATCTCACAGGTCAACACAGTAGAGGTGTCTACATCATGTGGACGTATTCACTCACTTCTCCATAAATATCTCACAGGTCAACACAGTAGAGGTGTCTACATCATGTGGACGTATTCACTCACTTCTCCATAAATATCTCACAGGTCAACACAGTAGAGGTGTCTACATCATGTGGACGTATTCACTCACTTCTCCATAAATATCTCACAGGTCAACACAGTAGAGGTGTCTACATCATGTGGACGTATTCACTCACTTCTCCATAAATATCTCACAGGTCAACACAGTAGAGGTGTCTACATCATGTGGACGTATTCACTCACTTCTCCATAAATATCTCACAGGTCAACACAGTAGAGGTGTCTACATCATGTGGACGTATTCACTCACTTCTCCATAAATATCTCACAGGTCAACACAGTAGAGGTGTCTACATCATGTGGACGTATTCACTCACTTCTCCATAAATATCTCACAGGTCAACACAGTAGAGGTGTCTACATCATGTGGACGTATTCACTCACTTCTCCATAAATATCTCACAGGTCAACACAGTAGAGGTGTCTACATCATGTGGACGTATTCACTCACTTCTCCATAAATATCTCACAGGTCAACACAGTAGAGGTGTCTACATCATGTGGACGTATTCACTCACTTCTCCATAAATATCTCACAGGTCAACACAGTAGAGGTGTCTACATCATGTGGACGTATTCACTCACTTCTCCATAAATATCTCACAGGTCAACACAGTAGAGGTGTCTACATCATGTGGACGTATTCACTCACTTCTCCATAAATATCTCACAGGTCAACACAGTAGAGGTTCTACATCATGTGGACTATTCACTCACTTCTCCATAAAAATATCTCACAGGTCAACACAGTAGAGTGTCTAACATCATGTGGACGTATTACACATCGTCAACAGTTCTCACATCAGACGTATTCTCACTCATGTTCGCACAGTCCAATTCACAGTAGAGTGTCTACATCATGTGACAAGTATTCACCACTTCTCCATAAATATCTCACAGGTCAACACAGTAGAGGTGTCTACATCATGTGACGTATTCACTCACTTCTCCATAAATATCTCACAGGTCAACACAGTAGAGGTGTCTACATCATGTGGACGTATTCACTCACTTCTCCATAAATATCTCACAGGTCAACAGGAAACATGTCATTTACTCTGGTCACACCAAATGATTTACGCTTCACCTTCACGATATTTTTTCACTAAACAACGTTTCAAATATTGTCAGCACACAACTGGCATATTCCTATAACTTACTAATGTCTTACTCGTCTGTTAATATCTCTGAACAGATCCATACAAATGGCAGAATATACTGGGTATTTTGCTTCACTAGCGAACCATTCAGTCTGGAAACAGTGACATCAACAACTGATATATCGAACGAGTTCATGAGTTACCTTCTGCTGTACCGGTAAAAGGGAAGGAACATACTGGAGAGCACTGGCTCACTGTGTATATCCTTATCTTGACCACTCAACATCCACAGTTTCTCCCTAGTAAACCCGTCAAGAGGCTTCATTCTTCAGATTTCACTGCATCTACTGTCAAGTGGGAATGAACTGTTCAGTATGATATGAATTCCCGGTTGTTCCAGGTTAACTTGACCTGAACAAAGAAACAAGTGCTCTGAAAAACCTGTTTGAAAAATGGTCACCTTTAACTTAACGATATTATGGCTCAGTATATCATGACAATGTCTAAATTCTATCGAGGCGCTTGTTCACGCTCACTGCTAATTGCCTGTTTGACCCCAGGATCACTGCATGACCAGTGTATGTCCAGGTCAACTGCTCTGCCGTGTTTGTACATGATGACTTTTTTCGTTATAGTATGTTGGGGAAGAAAGAAAAACAACTTACGACAGACAAACGAGACCAAACACCCTGCTCACGACGACATCATAGTAATTACTGAGACGTTCCTAGTAGACGTTGATTCTTACAAAGACATTACCCATGTACCTGTGATGTGTGAAGGAACGCCTTCCCACAGCACAAGTATGGGACTGGTATGTGAGAGGTGCAATATCCTGACCCTAGTACTCCTACGTCAAGTCTGATATGTGAGGAACAGCTGTAGTACCCCAGTGTAGATGCAATACTGACGCGTGATAGATAAAACATCTTATTTTCAGGTACGGTGTGTGGTGACAGTACCCAGGAGTCAGTGTAGGTGTGGTGTGTGGTGGTACAGTACACTAGTGCCATGTGCAGTGTCTGGTGACACAGAGTCCCTGTGCCAAACCTGTTGTGTAGTGACACAATCACCAAGCTTCTCTGTAGGTCTGGTGTATAGAGACACGCTGCCAGGCTTGATGTGTGAGGACAAAGTATGTCAACATTAAGTTTGGTTTGTGGGAAAACATTATCTTGTACCATCCATGATGAGTGCGGAATACAGCAGTCCAGTGCCTGGTCTGGGAGGTACACTGCCTCACTCCCAGGTCTGCTCTATACTAACACATGTCTCACCCTCTTGCTCACATATGATCATCTCTGGTCTGCTTCTTATGTAACTTTATGTCCACACACACACACACACACACACACACACACACACACACACACACACACACATATATAATATTATATATATATATATATATATATATATATATATATATATATATATATATATATATATACATATATATATATCCTCCTTCCAGAACATCTTTTTATTCTCCCTAAAATTTACTGATAGTCTCTCACCCAACTCTCATTTGCCCTTTTTTTCACCTCTTGCACCTTTCTCTTGACCTCCTGTCTCTTTCTTTTATACTTCTCCCACTCAATTGCATTTTTTCCCTGCAAAAATCGTCCAAATGCCTCTCTCTTCTCTTTCACTAATACTCTTACTTCTTCATCCCACCACTCACTACCCTTTCTAAACAGCCCACCTCCACTCTTCTCATGCCACAAGCATCTTTTGCGCAATCCATCACTGATTCCCTAAATA
>NW_027264912.1:0-15347 GCF_036320965.1 Panulirus ornatus
GCTAAAGAATGGGTACCAAAAAAGTTTGAGTGGTATCGAAACACATGACAATCCGTGAATCCACATCCATGTTAAATGAAGGGTTAAAGACTGCCAAAAACACACCAAATATACTGAAAATATCATGCAAATAATGGAAATAAAGTAATCAAATCCCATTCAAACCCTTATCTAAAGAAAGAAATAAATACAACATAAGAGATAAAAATAATATACACACATAAAAAAATGGAAGACAAGTATCCACATTACTCTAGGACTCCTGGATAGGCTAGGTAACATTTGTCATATATATTCTTTCTGAATATTTGCTTTTGTCGATGTCTTTCTGGATATGTGCTTTGTCATATGTTCTTTCTGAATAAGTAATTAATCAATAGTTCATGCAGTAAGAAGCTATCCCCCTCTCCTGAACTGGAAACAATATAAATGTACACTGTTTGTAATCGTTCATATTTATTTCAATATTTTTCTATGTATAGCCTATTATTGTTTATGAAAATTTTTTTATAGAAGTGGAAAAAATATATAAAAAATATTATTCCCCATGGCAGACAGTGATAAATGTGTTTTGCTTGAGAGGAAGAGACCTGGCTAGAAGCTATGTTTGAATTGTATGAAGTATAAATTATATGCCTATGTCCATACAATAGATTGTTTGAAAGAGGCAGAAGCAAATAATATATGAATTAATGAAATTCTGCTAATCCAGGACTAAGAGATAAAGCTTTAGACCAACTAACAAAACTGTAAGAAACACATGACTAAAAATACACCTTGGAAAATACCATGAACAAAAAAAAAAAAAAAAAATTTCCGGACTTAGTATTACTATTGACTCAATCCAAACTGAACCAACTTGAATCTGGTTTGTAACTTTCCTCCTCTATAATTTTTCTGGAATTCCATTTTCCATGCATTCTTCACTTCTACATTAGCAGTTACAGCTCACTAACACCTCACATATCTCAAACCAACACATCAGTAAAATTATGAAACCTGCCCTGTTTAGGTGGTAAATTTACTTTGATAGCTTATTTTCAATCAATGCCCAGTCCGCGACCCAAATTTACATGGCGTCATTAATCATCACAAGTGTACCAGCATCCCTGAATTCCCCGACTATCTTCCAAATTCAAGCTGAGAAAAGGTTGTTCCACGACGATTTGCTCATCCTTAATATAAAGGTGCAGATGCCGTCCCATTAAAGTCCATAACAAGCCAGCAAATGCTGAAGCACTAGATCCATGCCCAAGAACATTTAGATCTTAAACAAGTCTCACTGCGATGTACTTGGAGATTTTGGGGCAGCAATAGGTGAACAACTGCATCCTTTGCGTTCTTCCTTATGTGTGGGGGGGGGCGGGATGATGGGGAGGCGTGATGGGGGGCCGGGGGGGGGGGGGGGGGGGGGGGGGGGGGGGGGGGGGGGGGGGGGGGGGGGGGGGGGGGGGGAATGGGGGGGGGGGGGGGGGGGGGAATGCAAACTTGAGTACTGTTATAACACAAAATCCAGGCATTTAGGGGCAATGGCAATCCTTCAAGTGCTTACCTCAAGTCTTCAGATGTCAACAAATGCACACATAAATACTGTAATAACAAAAACTCCAAGGTCTGGTGAGGAATATGCCCTTTATTAGATTCCCCTCCTTCTAATGATCCTGATTTCCCGCGTAATCACTTAGCAGGCACACCTAAAAATTTCCTCCTCGGTTATTCTAAAACAAATTGGATTTTCAAGTGAGGGGAAAATCAATCTCTCTTTAGGAAAAAAGGTAATTACAAATAAAAATCATCTTACACAAATGGGAAAAAGGCCTTAATCTAAGCCCTGGAGAAATAAAAACTGGTGTAAATTGATTACTGACAAGACAGCAAGGAGTTTTTTATACAAAGCCTAGTGTTGAAGCATTCTTACTGTCCATCTCACCTCAATATGTACTTTGTTCACAGTATCATAACACACAGATTGTCTTCACATAGAATTGTGCTACAGAGCAAATACCACTCGATTTCACATACACTTTTGGCAATCTACAATGACACCTACATCCATGCCATGGCTGAAGGAATTCCTAAGAAATATGTAATTGTCCACAAAAAGGATAAAGGCATTTGCACCACCACCAAATCAGCTGAATCTGATTTGGCAGAAAAGAACAAGCTGTATATCCTATATGAGGATCCCTTTGTTACGAAGCAAATGCAGATCTATAGCGGATCTGGTTTCATTAAAGTGTGAATCCAGCCCTGATGCTCCTGCCCACTTTAACCTCAAAACCTATCCCTCTAACCTACACTTTAAGACTGCTGTTTACTTTGATGCAATATACTACCAATTTCCTGAAGAACAATGAGATTTACCGCATTATTATTTGCTCATACATAAAGTATAAGAGATGTTTTTCTAAACTTAAAATATCTTTTCTTCCTTACAAAGAAAGTGTTTGTACTGAAATAAAAATAACAATTTGTACAATATATCAATATCCACAATATTAACAACATCATAAACAATGAGTAAATTGCTACCATATAAAGATCAAGAACGTCAGAATTTAAAACTAACTACCTTTTGTGATGCTTGCCACAAAGATCACAAACCAGAACAATCAACTGCAACAGCTTCATGCCAGTTTTTTCAAAAACTTTTCTCCTTTTTCTGTTACATCAATAACTAATCTTCATTAAACGTTTGCCCCACAAGCAAAATACTGAACAGTGAAACAACTAGATAGCTGTGAAAAAGTGTATCCAGGTTGGGACTGAAGGAATCAGACGATCACTCATTATAACCCTCAGCTAACAAGATCACAATTAAATTACACCACTGATGTCCAAACTCTCTCTAAAAAAAAATGAAAAAACTAAAAAAATGACATCTGATCTGAAAAAGTTTACAAAATTTTTTTCCCCAACTTCGACAAAAACTACCATAAAGTTATTTCTTTATGCATCTGCCTAAGTGGATTAACGCACTCTGACAGTGGAACCAAATTCCAACGAAATAAGAACATACATGTAATACTTCCTACTCAGCGCTTTAATATTTTTTCAGCTGCTCTGATTAAGTTGAAATATGAATTATCATCCCCCTCCTGCAACTAGATAAAAATTTCTGAAAAACAGCAAATGGTAACAAGTAAAATGTTTAATGCATGATCAATAATAAACACAGGCCTAGGTAGCAGATTTCAAAATATCTCTAAACATACCAAATCTTCATCTTTATTTTTTTTATTTTTGAAAAGCAAATCTTTATGATGCAAACCAACAAGATAATACAAAAAGGTATATTTATAATGGAAATCAATTGGAAATTTTGTGTAATTCCACCAAAAAGTATGTGTGTCAGGCTTCAATATAATGTTACATTCCTAACGAATATCCTATTTAACAAAACAATTATTTACTACACAACACAACCTACTTTCAAAATAAACTATTACAGATATATGCCTCTTTTGGCTTTTTCACTGTCTAAAGGAGAAAATGAGTCTATACATAAAACAGATGGTAGTGAAAACAAGTCCCATTACATAAAAACAAATAAGGAATCAATCTTCTTTAAGCTACAAAATTCAAAAACAGCAACCAGGGTAGTGACATAAAGATTGTGATATATGACACTAAAAAATGCAGAAAACAGAATCAAATTTACATCAACCATGAATAATTAAGTAAAGTTATCTGTCACATTAATAATTAAGGTAAGTTCTAAACACAGTAAGAATAACACAAAGATTTAATGTATTTATTACATGTTGTATCCCAGCACTCACACATAAACTAAATCAACAAACAAACATGCAGAGTCTGTTAACTATGAAATACTATCCCTTGTAGAATTTAATTTGGACTCCAAAGAACTCTGGTCATGAAAGGTCCACTACAGAAAACTAATACAATCTTGACTCCTAGTTTCCACCCTCATTGATCAGTACTGTCAACAACTTACCAGATACACTCACAAACTTATACTTCAGTTAATTTTGAGCATTTTTTGTTCCAGTTACACTACACCAAACTGCACTAGACAGGCCACTGCTCTGCAGCCCTCACACACACACCCACCCTGAGATCATCACCGATCAAATAACAACATTAAGAAGTTAAGAAGGTTAATGCGAACAAGAAATCAGATTGATGAGGTTTCACAGAGAGAAAGACCGGTCAAAAATGAATGTGGAGTTTGAATGGAGTGGTGTCCTGAAGACATGGAAATGTCTTAGTCTTCTTTACAACTGGGTATAGCAACAGATAAACAAAGGGGAACTGAAGAGAATCACAACTTGATGAAGGGGTAAATTCCTGGGTGCCTTGAGGAGTATGTGGAAAGAGAGTCACTGTCTGTGAGGGGTACAGATGGGCATGTCTGACGGTACAGTAGTCCCAAAGTGTGGCTGCATGGACTCAGAGTCATGGGCCTAAGATAAAAAAAAAATAAGTAAGCACAAGGGGTAATGTGCATGAAATGGAATTCTGAGGACCACAATGTGGTGTCAGAGGGGTTGACGTCGAGTACAAAATTTAAAAGCAAACAGATAGGGATGGTAAGTAAGAACAGTATGTTGTTGAGATAGCTTAAACAGAGGTGTACTGAAATGGTCTGGACTAGTGGGATGATTGAGTACGGGTATACTTTACAAAATTGGAGGGAGCAATGAAGAAGGGAAAAGCAGAAACATTCTAGGAAAGATGATATGGAAGAATGGTTGCGTGACTGGGGCCTGAGCATTCAAGATGCATGTAAGGCATGCAATGAAAAAGAAACAAACTGGATCAATAAGGTTTGTCGAGGGTGACATGCTGTAAATGGGCATAAACCAGAGTTTAAGAAAAGTTCAGGGAAACCACAGAGAGGTCTGTATGGTTTGGCAGTGGATAGGGGACTCAGTTATGGCATATGCGTGACAGCTACAGTGAGGATTGTGAGGTGTAAGCATAATGAAGTTTAAATTATGTTCCTAATGGCAATAACCTAGCATATACATGAAACAGAGAACAACAAAAAAGAAATCACACAACCCTAAAGCCTTTTAATATGAGGCACCACAACAGCTTCCAAAAGATCACCACATCCATGAGTTGGAGAACACTAGACCCCTTTAAATAAAGAAGTTTCTCAATGTGGATTTTGATTTCTTTTCATTCACTGAACAAAGGTACAATTTAACCAAATGTGACTTTTTCATTGTAATGTACCCACCATGAGCATGCATAGGTCCTAGTAATGCCTATATGTGTGTGTGTCTGTTTTTTTCTGTGCTAAACACCCATCGCTGAAGCTGGGGTGTGATGCTGTTTCCCGTGGGATGGGTAAGCGCCAGGAATGGATAAGGCAAAAATTATGAACATGTACATTTGTATATGTTGGATATGTATACATATGTAATATGGGCGTGTATGGGCATTTATATATATGTAAGTTTATACGAGTGGGTGGCTGGCCATACTTCGTTGATTTTCCTTGGCGCTAACCTAGCCGACGCGGGAAAAAGCGATCAAGTAATAACAAATAGTAAAGAATGTGTGGAAGGCGAGAACGATATCCTCAGAGAGCAAAAATGGTTATGTTTAAAAGGAAGAGTGGTTACAACAATGTTAATGGCTGCAAGGCATGGGCTGATAGATAGGTTGGGCAGAGGAGGTGATGTGTAGGAAAAGAGATGTTTGAGGACAATATGGTGGAGTGAGGATGTTTTGATCGAGTAAGTATGAAAGGGTAAGAGAGAGTGTGTAATAAAAAAAAGTGTGGTTTGCAAGCAAGCAGCAGGGTGTATTGTATTGGTTTGTCCACAAGGGAGAGAAAAGAGTGAGGAAAGATTGACAGAGGATATATGTGTCAGAGGTGGATGTGGAACGATAAGTGGAGACCATACTGAGGGCGAAAGGATGGAATGGAAAAAGAATTTGACAATTGGGGCCTGATCATACAGGAGGGTGAAAAGAAAGCAAGGAAATATATGAATTGAACAATGTGGAATACCGGAGTCGAATGCTGTCAAAGGATTGAACCTAGGGGCATGTGAATGTCTGTGGTTAAACCATGGAAAGTTTTGTGGGGCCTAGATGTGGGAATATATATACATATAATCCTAGGAGTCCACAGGGAAAACAAAACACTATAATGTTCCCAAGTGCACTTTCGTGCAATAAACACATCAGACAGGGAGACACAAGAGAGAAATAGGTAAATAAGATATATATATATAATATATATATAAATATATAACATTAACTCCTGTATTGTGGTTAGTGTTCCAGACTGGTCAAACATTTCACAGTGCTGCCCAGGGTTAACTCATATGTTGAATCCTGTTGAGGTAGTTGGTCCATATTCAACCCATCTGTTTCAACCACCTCTTAGGGTTAGTCGATGAAAGGGGTAACCTGACTTCAGGGACATGGTAGCGAACAGGAAATGGGTGAAGGCAAAGAGCAAGTATGAAAATCTACATGTAGTAATATATAGTATATGTCCTGTGAAAGTGTTTGAACTGCTATTCCTTCAAACATACCCATTTTATGCTCTCCGATATAAAGTCCCTCCTTCCCACACATTCTTCATCATTTCCCATAACCTTCAATTCAAAAAACAACAAAGAAATAGAGCAAATAATTTCAAACAAAAACAAGCATAACAGGGACTAAACGAATCACACCTCCATTTCACATCACAACCAATCACCAAACAAAGTATCACTAAGAAAAGAAGTGAAAATCACCGACAACCACCTCCACACGAACAATATATCGCGCACTCCCCCACTAACGCACACACCCCACCAGGACAATCAAAAACCCTTAAATACAAGCAAACCCACCCACCTAGATGAAAAACAAAACGAAGCGGTTCCACGGTTTTCCCAATCACGCTAAGTCCACTCCCAGAATCTACAATGCTTCACTTCCTCCCAATTTTTTCCCCCTCCATTCAAACTACATCCCAATAAACTTGTCCCTCAACCCTTCTGAAGATAATAACCTGCTCTTATTCACATTTACTTTCAACTTACTCCTTTTAAAACTACACATTTCCTAAGACCTACAGCCACAACTTGTGCGCGTTTCATCTCACACGAATCATGCCACTAGAGCTGTAATTCATCAGCAAACAACAACTGACAACTTAAGTCCCTGCCCTCTCATCCCTAAACAGATTGCATACTCGCCATCTCTCTCTTCAAAGACCCTTGCATTTACCTCCATCACCAACCCGATCCATAAACAAAATTAAACAACCATGGTGACATTACACAACCACAACCCTTGCTGCAGACCAACCTTACTAAATAATAAGTGTATTCGATGACTGATGCATGACCAGCAATTTTTGAAATATACACTCCTCCGTAGTGCTAATGGTACCGTCAAAAGTTACTGAAGGACTTGTAACCACTTTTATGAACACTCATGTCCTATCAACAACAGTAATCTACAGTAAAGAACCTTGGAACCAAGTAAAAATATGTAATTAATATACCTCAAGAATGTTCTTGAGGTGACAAATGGGTAGAAAGCAAAAGACACCAGAACCCACTCCACTTTCATTATCATACCAAAGACAGCAAGAAAAAAGCTAGGGTGATCTGAATGGCATGGAATTCCAACAAGAAAAAAAAAAAGCATTAATATGTGCTTATTGATAAGAGGGGGGCCTGGAAGTACTGGCTCCAAGGAAACTTAATAAAGGGAGAGGGGGTAAGACTGGTTCCAGAAATGTTCATGGAGAAAATCCAAAATTACTGAATGGGCAAGAACAAAAGAAGGGGTAGCAACTTATGAATTCGATAACCAATGTGGGATAGAACATAGGTAAACTACAAAAGAGAGTGATTTTTTGACAGGAGATAGGTGATGTGTTTTTGGCAGCTTTGGCAGCAAAGAATCTATCTTAGTATTTTGGAAAAGAATTCTAATCTTGGTATTTGGAAAAACTGAATGGGGGCCCCCCGAGTGGGTGATGTGGCAATTATGGGTATAGAGACATGATGGTCCCAATGTCCATAAAAGGGGAGAACCTTGATTGAATTATTGACATGGAATACATGGAATAAAGAGGATGCCTAACTGTACTTAAGAAATAAATGGATAAGTGAGACTGGTTGGTCAAAAGGCATTTCCTGGATTGTGTTCTGCCTAAAAGGCATGCAAAGAAGAGGTTATAGGCTTTGGATGTGAAATGTCCTGAGAGGAGTGAAATGTGAAATACTATAATTTCTTTTCTCTCGTCGAATAAAACATGATATTTGATGAAAATTTTAGGAAAAGAGGAAATGGTGAGAGAGTATAAGAACGTGATATGGGAGTGTGCTCTGAAAAGAGTTGCTTCTGTACATTCCATAAGAAAAGAGGTTTGGGAAACAACATAAGGGAAAAGTAAGTGAAACATAGGGAGTCGAACAAAGATAGGAAAGTTAATATAGAGATTGTGCTTAAATGTTTCACTAAGTGAAGTGTGTGGCATGGAGAAGGTGGAATGACATATAGCATTAAAAGAGGCTTCTGTGTTACAAGAAAAGAAGATTTGGGAAATGACATAAGGTTAAGGTGAAACCTAGGAGAGTGGAACAAAAATGTAAGGTATTATGGAAAATGTGCTTAAATGTTTCATTAAGTTGAAGTGTAGTGGTTCATGGAAAAAGGGTAGAATGTATACAATATGACAGAGGTGGCAGAATGAGGAATGTTTAAATTGCTGGTAAAAGAGAGAAAAGATGTTATGGGAGGTAAACCTGTAGGGAGGAGTGTGAGCAATAAGGAGTCCATGAGAATATCACTGAAAGAAGCATCATGAAAAATAACAGGAAGAGTGTCATTGAACTTTGAAAAGACAAAATATAGTACGAAAAACAAGTAAAACAGCAAGAAGAGAATACGAGAAACTATGAGGAAGAAAAAGAGGGGATAATGGATGGGGAAGTGGTAAGTGTCAAATAAATTGAAAATAATTGGAGTGGGTATCTGAATATGTGATGAATGTGTTATATATAGGATGGCAACATGTGGTGCAATTGTGAGGAAGTGTAATGTGTAAAAGTCATAGCAAATGTCATGTGGAGAAGAGACAAGGAACACCTGCAATGAAAGCCTTGCAATATGATGAATTGAAACAAAACATTCGAATGGATGGGTAGCAGGTGACTTTCTCGAGAAAAGTGGGTGAGAGTGCTGTTGACTGATATCTGGCTGTCTGACACTTGATGGTGAGGTTGAGTGAGACAGGAAGAACACAATTAAGTACCCATGCATAAAGGCAAGCAGGAAAAAAGTGAACTCTCAAAACTGAAAGTAAAGCATGATAAGTAATGAATCTGGAAAAAATATTTGATGGAGCAGCAGAGCAAAGAGATCTTGTGGTAGGTGCAACAGATATATTTATGAAAAAAAAAAAACATAAATGGGAAAACTCCTAAAAACAAGTGAAGAGTACATACCAAAAAAGCAAGGCACACAGGAAGGAGAAGGGATTGTAATGAAGTCCAATCTTGAATGAAAGTGGGCCTGATTAAAGGATGAGTGATGTCATCATGGGTGTCTCATGATGTTTTTCTGAGAGAGGGTAGGAAAGTAAAAGCAAGGGTATTTAGACCAAGGGACAGGTTTATGTGTGCTGGAGGTTGAGGTTTCAGTAAAGGCAGGATTACGAGTATGCTGGACATTGGGGTTATGGGTAAGTGAATCAGCTTCAGTTTGCAACTGACACCTTTGGTGGCGAGGTTCAAGAGACAACCTCCTACACACAGGTGACAGATTTTTGAAGTGTACTTTCCCAGTTTTTATCTGTGCATAGATGATACAAACTGAGAAATTGGCTGTTATGATACCCCCCTTCTTCCCTTAAATAGCTAAGTAGTGGAATAATCTGTACTCTGCCATCTTTTGTTTTTCCTCTTTGTACAACCTTTCTACCATTACAAGTAGATCTTGCCATGCTATGTTCACTAAATTGGTCACTAAATATCCGAAAAAAGTATGGTAAAGAGTTGCAGTACAGGTAAGGTTAGAGAGGATATCTTGAGATTACTTTGCCCAGGAAGAAAAAGGTATGCTTACAGTATCTACAATTGGATTTGACAGTGGGGACAAAACCTTGGCTCAAATCGTCATGGAGTAGAAAAGGGGGTTGTAGGTTTTAAGAGCATTAAGAAAAAAAGAAAGGAGATATCAATGCCTGTCTTGAACTGAGGATTTGATAAAAGAATTGAAATTGTAATAAACTGAGTGTTTAATGGAAAGTGAAACAATGGCTTTTGAATGCTAAGGGAATGGTGATGGATGAGCTGGATATGAAAACCTAACGATTGACATGTAGTTTGATATGGGCTGATCCCATAATGGTTGTCAGCCTATCGAGGAACAAGCAGCGGTAAGTGCAGTCTGACTAAGGGCTGACCAGATGAGCTGACATGTTTAGATGGATGGAAAAGACATGCAAAGAAAGACTTTAAGAGAAAATTGAGGAAGCCACACCTGAGAGGAGAAACGAAAGAAGATAAAAGAAGGATGAGGTAGGCTTTGCGTGTGTTGGGGCCTGAAAAAACTTTAAGGAGAAGCATACATGTGATATGAATTAAATCATAGTAGTAATATGGTGACAGCATGTTTGTAATTGGATGGGTCAAAGGCATATGATGTGGTCAAGGTAAACCACAGGGTAGTATGTGGCATTTTGGCTGTGGAATGATGGGCTTTAAGTTTTCGTAACAACATACATAAACAGGAACGGAGGGATTAACATGAAAATTTGATCCATTGTTTCATTTTTACCTGATACTACCTTGCTAAAGTTGAGAAAAAATCAAATAATCAAAAAAAATCATATCCAAATACACCTTGCTTAAGTGAGAAAAGCAATCAAGTATAAAAAACCATTAATAAACCAAAAAGATCCCCAACATACAAATAAAAAGTTTTTAACCAATACAAACTGCAATGAAATAGTTTAAAATTGATGTTCTCAATGACAAACGAAACTACAATAAATAATTCTAAAAACATTAATTCTCATCAACACAAGTCAACAATAATAACTTACAGAAGTGATGTTCTCATCGACAATGGTCTACAAAAAAAATAACTTACCACAAAGACGATTCTCATCGAAACAATTCCACAATGAATAACTACTGTATGATGTTCTCATCAAAAAGTCTACAATGAATGACTCACTTTATGAACTTTTAACCAAAAACAGTCTATAATTGGATAACTTAACGACCTTCAGAAGTTTACATCGTATTAATTATAATCATGCATATAATCTTACCCTGACTAACTACATTGAGTAAAATACTCCAAAAAAGATGTTTTCACACTATTAATCCCCAACTATACTAAATGCTGAAGCTTTCACCAACACAGTATCATGTTGAATTTTTTTTCATCAATACAAAACAAAATCAGAAAATAATTTCACCAATTTACAGTACCAAAGTCTGCAATGAAATAACTCCGTGTACTTACCCATAATTGTCTAAAATGATAACCTTCCTATAGTGCCTTAAGTAATCAAAAAAACCCATCTTAACAATCCAATATCTATATCTTATAAGATTTTCTCACCAACATCAGTTTATAAAACAATTTTGTAAATGGTACTGTCCTAAACAACACTAATTTACATGCATAGTTTACAACATTGGCTATGATTATCAACCACCACATTCTGCAGAGAATAACCTATTATACAGGGATAAGATCTCACCACCCATGTCACAATTAAATTCCAGTACTCTTACCGTCCAGGCTAATGTTCTCCCTAACGACAGTTCACAAATAATCACTTAGACAAACAATTATGTTTGTTCAGACCCTTTTAGAAACTGAAAAACTGAAGGGGGCTTTCCATCCCCCCAACTCTCGCACTCTTTAGTCATCTCCATGACACACAGGGAAATGGATATGGAATTCTATCTCCCCTATCCCAGGCACCATGTGAATCAGGCAATGTTTAATAAAGGGTCCGACGTGCTGTCAATGAACTGAACCAGGCACATTTGAAGTGTTTTGAATACCATAGAATAATTTTATGAGAAACCTGGCGTGAAGAAGGATGTGGGCGGATAAGGACCTTTCTTTCGTATGCTCCTGGTGCTACCTCGCAAACATGGGAAGTAGCAATCAAATAAAGAAAAAATTATCACTTAACAAACTACAAACACCCCAGCTAAAATGAGTAACTCACTGACTATGCACTTGAAACACCACTTCGACTAACCCAGATGAATCATAGCAATCAAGCCACCCTCTCTCTTCCGCATTTCCCTCTCTACAACTACTTAGCGTAAGAGGTAGATATATTGTGCTGTTCAGATGTTAATAACAACCAAACCATTATATCTGACATATTAGGACAACCATGAAGAAAGATCTAATATATCAATAGATAAAGCCTAATTTTTCCAAGCAAAATCATAAAAAATTAAATTGGACAATAACACAAAAGGTGACGAATACTTGGTGTAGGTTGCCATATCCAATATTCAATGCTTAAGCAATGAGCAAAGTTTTTTAATTACTATGATACAAACTTCGGTTTAAATAGTTAAAGCTGTTTAATGGTTCAAATTATATTTCCTTTCAAATTTTGCCTAAAATTAATCAAGAAGGTGACAGGGACACGCAAATTTTTTTTTATGGTCAAGTTATGCCTGACCGGTTTAAAGAAAAGTCCATCAACTAACTAATCTAAAAACTAATCTAAAAAAGACTATATAACAAAACTAACTAACTTAACCTAAATAGGAAAACTAATAAATCACTAAATTAATAAAATAAATAAAAACTAAAATATAATAAACTACAACACAAAACTAAAAATCTAACTAAAACACTAAAAAAACTAAACCACTAAAAAAAAAAATAAATAATAAATAACACTTAAACGTAGCTTACTAACTTATCACTAAGAGAAAAACAAAAACTAAAAAAAAAACAAAAAAAAAAACCAATAACCACAAAAAAAGAGAAAACAAAAAAAACTAAGAAAAAAAAACAAAAACAAAAATAACCCACCTCCCCACCCCCCCCTAACCCCATCCCCCACCCACCCCTACACACTCCCCCCCCCTCACCCTAAATCCCAACCCCCCTCCCACACCCCCACCCACATTCCACCCCCCCCCCCCCCCCCCCCCCCCCCCCCCCCCACAACCACCACCCCCCCCCACCCCCCCCACACCCCCCCACCACACCCTCACCGACCCCACGCCCCCCCCCACCCACCCCCCGCCACCCCCCCCCCCCCCCCTCCCCCACCCACCACACACACCCCCCCCCCAACCCCCCACCCCACCACCAATCCCCCCCACCCCCCCCGCCAACCCACCACACCCACACCCCCACCCCCCCCCCCCCCCCCCCCCCCCCCCCCCCCCCCCCCCCCCCCCCCCCCCCCCCCCCCCCCCCCCCCCCCCCCCCCCCCCCCCCCCCCCCCCCCCCCCCCCCCCCCCCCCCCTATACCCCCACCCCACCCACACCCCACACCACACCCACACCCCCCCCCCCCACCACCCACCCCCCCCACCCCACCCCCTCCCTCAGCCCCCCTGCAACCCACCAGCGCACCGAAATGTATGCCGTCTTAAACCCACCACCAAAACCCCCCCATAAATCCGTTCGCTAACCCTATATTCACTACTAATTCAGTGGGAGCCATCACCTTTTGCAGCCTCCAACCTACCTTACAACCCATGCTACATACCACCGTGCATGTACACTAAATTCTTTATATTACACATGTCAAACTATCTAAATAACTCCACACTCCAACACATTAAATCATTATAATTCTTCCCATGACCCTTAAGGTATCTATCTACAATTTATCCTAGATTAAACATGTCCATGATGTGGTTGTAGGGTTCGTGAGGACATTTGATTTTCCCACATCTTCCTGTGTGATGGAAAAACCACACTACAGACATAGAACAGTATTAAAATTCCACTGGATATCTAAACAGAGGTGGGAACAGATGCAAACCAGTAAATGTAGGCCACTGTTTTAAAGATATAGCATAAATTTTGCTTTATAAAAGCACATTAACCTAATTATATATTCTACTTATTCAAATCAGTCCTGTAATGACCTCTTTTTAAGTGCATAGTTCTCTGAAAAAATATTAGCATATCAGATAGGATATAAAGCATAAACGAAATTTGCACGTTGTGTATCAGACCAGAATAATGTAATAAAAATATGCAAGCTGGACAATAAAACATTCACTCAGTGAAATCTAACTAAAAACCTTACGTATTCAGTCTGCAAAAAAATTAAAGACAATCAGGGCCTTTAATTCTTTTACACACAAAGTTGCTTTACTCAGTAGACCTCTCCTATTTTCACTCTAATTACCTACCACAGTCTACAAATCTGCTGCAGTTTATTTCACTGAAATCCTCTAACTATTATACCCACAAACTTGAGCAACTCTAATACTGAGGGATGATCCACATGGTGGTTTACTCTCCCAATGCAACCTTTCCACTGCCTTATCGAATCTTAACAACCTATCATCCACTATACTTCCACTGTTGACAATCTCAGCCCTAATTTTGGAGCTTAATATGAAGCCCAGTATGTTTAAATCTAAAATTCAAGTAGATATAAACCTGGAACAGGATAAAAAAGAGAAAATGGAAAAATGACTGCCAAGGTACAAATTTAGATTTATGATGTGCTATTCCCAATCTTCAGGCATTCTACAATATTATCTAGCATATTCATGTCCATTAAGCTTTAAAATATATACAAAAATAGTGTAATATCAAAAAATCAAAATAGAATATAAGACAAAGTTAAAAGACCCACAACTTACTCATGGGCATCACAACAAACCACCCATCATCTTCTTTAACCTCATACCATAATTCTTGACCTACAATAACATTTTAAACGAAGAATAGCTTCTCGTTGATGAATTTTTCAATCACAATGCCAACTTGCATATGACCATTACACTATTGTTAAGACTGACAAGATCCTCATGAATTCACATAAGCAAATATTTCCCGAAAAGCACTTATGAAATACGATCATAAGTGTCAAGATCCGTAGTACTACAACTACATCACTACATCATACTGTCCATGTTATTGCTGGAATGAAATCCAAGTCCATTTCCACTATGGTAAGAATTCCAAGATGGGTCAAAGGAAATGATTTTACAAGGAAATAGATCTATAGATGCATGGGAGCTAAGTGGAAAGGAAAATCAGATGGCTGTTCCAAAAGGTACTGAAAATTAGGTAAGTTACAATAACATTTTCAGTACAGCAGCAATAATAAGAGCCTGTTAAGCTCTTATCTGAATGAGATATGGGCCTATGACTCAGGGAAAGGG
>NW_027264914.1:0-12118 GCF_036320965.1 Panulirus ornatus
TATCACCATTCTTTCTTTGGAAATGGAACAAATGGTGCATTTTCCCAAAGTGAAAGAGATGGAAAGCAAAAAGGTGTTTTTCATGAATGTCCTGGAAAACTTGAGGTCCAGATAAAACTTTTTGGTCCGACAGGACTTTATTTTGACGGATGACCAACACCTACCCTCATGTAATCCAAGATATGGTTGTACTTTGTGTAAGGAAGACAATTGAGAAACATCATAAGCCAATAATTCCAGTTTCATGATAAGAAAAGAAGTGGAACCAGGCATATGATAAGTGGTTAAATTGATGAAAAAACTACTAATGACGTTTGTGTAAAAAAATTATACCTTTCCCTTTTCCATAGCCAAGTTTGAACCACTATTGAACCATTCATTTTTCCATTTCATTTCCAGCTAGAAGTTTTAGTTCTCTAAATTATTTGATCAATAACATTTCTCAAAAAATATATATACTATAATATATATATTATATAATATATAATTTATATTATATATATATATAAATATATATATATATATATATAAATATATCTATATATATAAATATATATATATATAGATATATATATATATATATATATGTATATATATTATATATATAACAGAGACAGAGAGATATATATTATCCCTATGGCATAGGGGAAAAAGAATACTTTCCACCCATTCCACACATGTCGTAGAAGGGGGCGACTAAGGGGACGCATCGTAGGCCAGAAATCCTCCCCTCCTTGTAATTCAACTTTCCTAAAATGGGAAACAGAAAGAAAGTTCACGCGGGGAGTGCTCATTCTCCTCGTAGGCTCAGACTGGGGTTGTCTAAATGTGTGAGGATGTAACCAAGATGTGAAAAAGAAGAGCTAGGAGTAATGTTTTGAGGAAAGGAACTTGATGTTTTGGCTCTGAATGAAACGCAGCTCAAGGGTAAAGGGGAAGAGTGGTTTGGAATGTCTTGGAGTAAAGTCAGGGTTAGTGAGAGGAAAGAGTCAAGGGAAGGAGTAGCACTACACCAAAAACAGGAGTTGTGGGAGTATGTGATAGAATGTACGAAAGTAAATTCTTATTAATATGGGTAAAACTGAAAGTTGATGGTGAGGGATGGGTGATTATTGGTGCATAAGCACCTGGTCATGAGAAGAAAGATCATGAGCAGTCAAGCGTTTTGGGAGGCAGCTGAATGAGTGTGTTATGGTTTTGATGCACAATCCGGGTTATAGTGAAGGGTGATTTGCATTGCAAAGGTGATAATGTGGCAGTTGCGGGAATAATTGGTATACATGGGTTTCAGTGTTGTGAATGGAAAGGGTGAAGAGCTTGAGATTTATGTGCTGAAAAAGGACTGGTGATTGGGAATACCTGTTTAAAAAGCGAGATATAACATAAGTATACGTATTAAGTAGGAGAGATGGCCAGAGAGCGATTATTGGAATTACATGTTAAATGAGAGGGAGGCGGCAGCGAAAGAGAGACTTTGGATTTAATGTCCTGAGAGGTGCAATTGAGGGATGTCTGATCATTATCTTGTGGAGTCGAAGGTGAACATTTGCATGGGTTTTTCAGAAAAGAAGAGGGAATGTTGGGTGAAGAGGGTTGTTGAGAGTAAATGAGCTTGGGAAGGAGATTTTTGTGAGGAAGTACCAGGAGAGTCTGAGTACAGATTGGAAAAAGTGAGAACAAACATAGGTAAGGGAGTGGGCGAGTATGGATGTATTTAAGGGACTCAGTTGATGGCTTGCGCAAAAGATGTTTGAGGCATGAGAAGAGTGGGAGTGTGCTGATTAGAAAAGGGGAGTGATAGTGGGAGAAGCGTAAGATTATTAGTGAAGAGAAGAGAGAGGCATTTGGACATATTTGCAGGGACAAATGCAAATGAGTGGAGATTATAAAAAAAAGGAGACAAGAGGGAAAAAAAGGGCAAATGAGAGTTGGGGTGAGAGAGTATCATTAAATTTAGGGAGAAATAAAAAGATGTTCTGGTAGGAGGTAAATGAAGTGTGTAAGACAAGGGAACAATGGAACTTCAGTGAAGGGGGGGCTAATGGGGATGTGATAACAAGTAGTGGTGATGTGAGAGGAGATGGAAGTGAGTATTTTGAAGTTTGTTGAATGTGTTTGATGATAGAGTGGCAGATATAGGGTGTTTTTGGTCAAGTGGGTGTGCAAAGTGAGAGAGTATAGGGGAAAATGATTTGGTAAACAGAGAGAGAAGATAGTAAAAGCTTTGCGGAAGATGAAAGCCGGCAAATGCAGCAGGTTTGGATGGAATTGCATTGGAATTATTTAAAAAAGGCGGTGACTGTATTTTGACCTAATGGTAATGGAAAGGTTATCTATAAGTATGTATGAAGTCACGGTGAGTGCCTGAGGATTGGCGGAATGCTTGCATAGTGCCATTGTACAAAGCAAAGGGGATAAGAGGAATGCTCAAATTACAGAGGTATAGGTTTGTTGAGTATTCCTTGTACAATTACATGGGAGGGTATTGATAGAGAGGGAGAAGGCATGTACATAGCAATCAAGATTGGGGAAGAGTAGTGTGGTTTCAGAGTTGGTAGAGGATGTGTGGATCATTTGAAAGCTTTGAAGAATGTATGTTGAGAAAATACTTAGGAAAGCAAATGGATATGTATGTCAGCAATATGGATCTGGAAAAGTCATATGATATACTTTATATAGAGCATGTGGAGAAGAACTAAAATATATGGTGTGTGAGGCAAGTTTAAAGAAGCAAGTAGAAAAGTTTTTAACGATATGCAAAGGCATTGTACGTGTAGGAAGAGAGGAAGTGATTGTGTTCTCAGTGAATGTAGGTTTGCGGCAGGGTAGTGTTGATGTATCCATGGTTGTTTCTTGTTTATGGATGGGGTTGTAGGTAGGTGAATCAAGAGTTTTTAGAAAGAAGGGGTAAGTATGGCCAGTCTATAGGGAGTGAGAGTGCTTGGTAAGTGACTCAGTTGTTGTCGCTCATACAGTTGCTGGTTTCTGATTCACGAGAGAAACTGCAGAATCTGGTGGACATGAGTATGGTGAAAGTGTGTGAAAGAAAAAGTTGAGAGTAAATATGAATAAGAGTCAAGGATATTAGGTACAGTAGGTATTGAGTCAAGTCAATAGGGAGGTAATATTGAATGTGAGAAAAACTGGAGGAAGTAAAGTGTTTTTAGATATCTGTGAGTGGATCTGGCACGGATGGAACCATGGAAGCGGAAGTAATCATAGGATGGTGGAGGAGGCGAAAATCCAGGGAGCGTTGAAGAATGTGTGTGAAGTCAAGAACATTATCTCCGAAAGCAAAGAGTGGTTATTTTTGAAGGAAGAGTGGTTTCCAACAATGTTTGTATGTTAGCGAGGCGTGGGCTATGGAAAAAGTTGTTGGCAGGAGGTGATGTTCCTGTAAATGCGATGTTTGAGGGCAATATGTTGAGTGAGGTGGTTGATCGGAGTACGTAAAGTAATGGGTAAGAGAGATTTGTGGAAAATAAAAAGAGGCGAGGTTGATAGAGCAGAAGTGTGTTTTGAAATGGTTTGTGCACATTTGGAGAATTAGTGAGGACAGATTGGACCAAGAGGATATTTTGTCGGAGTGGATGGAACGAGGAGAATGGGACATCCAAATTGGAGGTGGAAAGATGGAGTGATAAGATTTTTGTGTTATCGGGCCTGAACATGCAGGAGGGTTAAAGGAGGGCAGGAAAAGAGTGAAATATTGGAGCGATGTGGTATACCGGGGTGAAATGCTGTCATTGGATTGATTCAATGGCATGAGAAGCGTCTGGGGTAAACCATGGAGAAAGCAGTGTAGGTATGTATATTTTGCGTGTTGTGGACGTTAGTATAGTCCAATGTATGGGGGTAGGGTTTGGGCCATTTCTTTCGTCTGTTTCCTTGCTCTACCTCGCAAACGCGGGAGACAAGCGACAAAGCAAAAAAAAAAAAAAAAAATATATATCCCTTGGATAGGGGAGAAAGAATACTTCCCACATATTCCCTTCGTGGACATATGAAGGCCGAAACTAAAAGGGAAGGGCGCGTGGGGGGGTTGGCTGGAAATCCCCCTCACATTTTTTTTTTTTTAAATTTTTCCAAAAGAATGGAAAAGAGAAGGGTGGCCAAGATAGGATATTCCCCTCAAAGCCCATTCCTCTGTTCTTAACGCAACTCGCTAATGCGGGAAATGCGAATAGTATAAAATATATATAAAAAATAACTATATAGATATATAAATAAATATAAATATAAATATATATATATATTATATATATATATAATATATACATAAATATATATATATATATATATATATATATATATATATATATAGAATATATATATATATATAAAATATATATAATATCTATTATATATATATATATATATATATAAGCTGGTTAATCCATCTTGGAAACCGCAGTTTTCCCGAAAGACACCGGACGGCCGCGTCAGAGGACTCATGCATAGACCGTTAACAATCAACCCCCTCACACACTCCAGAACTTCACAATTAAGAACCTTACAACACAAACCTCGCCAGTGGTAGAGTTGACCCGCAGTTGGAATCGAGACTGACTTCCCCAGAACTTTATTTAAATGGGAAGTAAATGTATTTTAAAGTTGTGTTACTGAGTGATAGTATATCATACATGGAGCTCTGGCAGAAAAAAGTGAAATTTGGAAAGAGTGTCGATTTAGACATTTGAAGCTAATTCCTTTCCTTTGTAATGAAATAAGAAATGATGATGATAATAAAAATAATAAAGAATAATAATAAATAATAATGGATAATAATAATGATGATAAAAAAGATAATAATAAATAATAATAATAATAATAATAATAAAAATAATAATAAAATAATAATAAATAATAATATAATAATGGTAATAACAAATGATAATAACAATAAAGATAATAAAAAGGATAATAGTAAATGAAATGAAATTGAAAAATAATATAATAATAACACCAATAATAATGATAAAATGATAAATAAACGTAAAAAGAAAAATGTTAATAATTATAAGAATAGTAATAATAATAACAATAATAAATGATAAAAAGTTAAAATAAAAAAATGAAAACAATATTAATAATAATAATAATAATATAATAATAAAAAAATAATTAGTGATAATTATAATTATAAATAATACTAATTAATAATAACTATATAATAATATTGATAATAACAACAATAATGATAATAATGATTAAGACATGAAATAATAATGATAATAATAATATTCATAATATAATAATTATGTAATAATAACATGATAATAGTAATACTAATAATAAATAATAATAATAATAATAATAATAATAATAATAATAATAATAATAATAATAGTAAAAAGAATAATAAAAATAAATAATATATAATAATGATAATAAATGATTAATAAAAATAATACTAATAAAAATCATGAATAATAATAATAATAGTAAAATAATAATAATAATAATAAAATAATACTCATAATAAATAATAATGATGATGATAATAATAATTGATCATGATAATAATAATAACTAATATAAATAATAATAATAACAATAATAATTATAAAAATATTAATAATAATAATAAAATAAAATTGATAATAATAAATCAAATAATTAATAATCATAATAATAATAATAATAATAATAATAATAATAATAATAAAAAATAATAATCCAAAATGGTTATCAGTGAATGCAGGTTTGCGGCAGGGGTGTTTTGATGTCTCAATGGTTGTTAATTTGTTAATGGATGGGGATTGTTTAGGGAGTGGAATGCAAGAGTTTTGGAAAGAGGGGCAAGTATGAAGACTGTTGGGGATTGAAGAGCGTGGGAAGTGAGTCAGTTGATGATACAGCGGCGGTGGCTGATTCATGAGAGAAACTGCAGAAGCTGTGACTGAGTTTTGGTAAAGTTTGTGAAAGGAAGAAAGTTAATTTAAGTAGTAAATGTGAATAACAGCAAGGTTATTAGGTACAAGGGTTGAGGGTCAAGTCAATTGAGGTGAGTTTGAATGGAGAAAAACTGGCGAAGTGAAGTGTTTTAGATTATCTGGGAGTGGATCTGGCAGCGGATGAACCAGAAGCGGAAGTGGATCATAGGGTGGGGGAGGGGGCGAAAATTCTGGAGCCTTGAAGACTGTGTGGAAGTCGAGACATTTATCTGGGGTAAGCAAAATTGGGTATGTTTTGAAGGAATAAAGTGGTTTTCAACAATGTTGTATGGTTGCCGAGGCGTGGGGGCTTATGGTTAGGATTGTGCGCAGGAGGATGGATGTGCTGAAATTGAGATGTTTGAGGACAATGTGTGGTGTGAGGTGGTTTGATCGTGTAAAGTAACGTAAGGGTAAGTAGAGAGTGTGGAAAAAAAAGATCGTGGTTATGAGAGAGCAGAAAGAGGGTGTTTTTGAAATGGTTTGGGCACATGGAGAGAATGAGTGAGGAAAGATTGACCAGAGGATATAAGCCGTCCGGAAGGTTGGAGGGAACGAGAGAAGAGTGAGACCAATTGGAGGTGGAAAGATGGAGTGAAAAAGATTTTTGTGTGGATCGGGGCCTGAATCTGCCGGAGGTGAAAGGACGGCAAGGAATGAGTGAATTGGAGCGATGTGGTATACCGGGGTTGACGTTGCTGTAATTGGATTGAATCGGGGCATGTGAAGCGTCTGGGGTAAACCATGGAAAGGCTGTGTAGGTATGTAATATTTTGCGTGTGTTGGACGTATTATACACATGTGTATGGGGGTGGTTGGGGCCATTTCTTTCGTCTGTTTTTCCATGCGCAACCTCGCAACGCGGAGACAGCGACAAGCAAGGAAAAAAAAAACGAAATCATAACAATAATGACAATAATAATCCGTTTGCATAGGGGAGAACAATACTTCCCATGCATTCCCCACGTGTCGTAGAAGGCGACAAAAAGAGACAGCAGCGGTGGCTAGAACCCTCCCCTCCTTGCTTTTTTGAATTCTAAAAGGGGGAGACAGAAGAAGAGTCACGCGGAGAGTGCTCATCCTCCTCGAACGCTCAGATTGGGGTGTCCTAATGTTGTGGATCAACAGGATGAGAAAAGGGAGAGATAGATAGTATGTTTGAGGAAAGGAATCTTATGTATTGGCTCTGAGTGAAACAAAGATTAAGGTAAAGGGGAAGAGTGGTTTGGAGTAAAGATGGGATAAATCAAGGGTTGGGAAAAGACAAAAGGAAGGAAGGAGTAGCACTACTCCTACACAAGAGTTGTGGAGCATGTGATAGAGTGTAAGAAAAGTAAACTTAGATTGATATGGGTAAAACTAAAGTGATGGAGAGTAAGGGGTACTTAGATGGTCGCCTATGCACCTGGTCATGAGAAGTATACGTCAATGAGATGCAAGTGTTTTGGGAACAGCTGTGTAGTGTGTTAACAGTTTTTTATGAACGAGACCGGTTTATAATTGATTGTGATTTGAATGCAAAGTTGAGTAATGTGTGTTCAGTGATGTAAATGGGAATTGGTGAAGAGCTTGTAGATTTGTGGCTGAAAAAGGACCTAGTGATTGGAAATACCTCGTTTAAAAGAGAAATATACATAATTATACGTAAATAGGTAAAGAGATGGACAGAGAGCGCTATTGGAAATTACGTGATAATTGAGAGGCGCGTGAAAAAAGAGCTTTAGGATGTACAAGTGTTGAGAGCTGGACTGGAGGGATGTCTGATCATTATCTGATGAGGCGAAGAGAAGTTCATAGATGTTTGCAGAAAAGAAGAGAGAATGTTTGGGGTCTAGAGATTGTGAGAGTAAGTGAGCTTAGGAAGGAGACTATGTGAGAGGACTCAGACACAGGACGAAGGGATGGGGGAGGAATGGGATGTATTTAGAGAAGCTGGATGCTTGCGCAAAAGAATGCTTGTGGATGAACGGCAGGCGGTGAGAGTGGGCAGATTAGAAAGGGTGGTGGGTGTGGCATAAAGAAAGTAAGATTGTTAGAGAGGAGAAGTCAAAATGACTGCGAGATGTATAAAAGAAAAGAGGCGGAAGGTCAAGAGAAAGGTGCAAAGAGGTGAAAAAGAGGGCCAAATGAGAGTTGGGGTGAGAGAGTATCTTTAAATCTCAGAGAGAATAAAAAATATTTTGTGGAAGGAGTAAATAAAGTGCATAAGACCCAAATAAACGAATGGAACATTGGTGAAGGGGCTAATGGGGAGGTAATAAACGAGTGGTGGTGATGTAAGAAGGAGATGAGTGAGTATTTTGAACAGTTTGTGAATGTGATAGATGATAAGACCTGCAGATATAGGGTGTTTGGGTCGAATTTGCGTACGAATGAAGTTATGGGTGAATGATTTGGTAAGCAAAGAAGAGGTAGTGAAAGCTTTTGCAGTAGATGAAAGCCGGCAAGACGCGGGTTTGAATGGTATTACAGTGTAATTTATCAAAAAAGGTTGACTGTGTTGTTGACTGTTGGAAAGGATATTTAATGCATGATGCTCATGGTGAAGTGCCTGAGATTGGCGGAAGCATGCATAGTGCCATTCTACAAAGGCAATGGGAGAAAGGGCGAGTGTTCAAATTACAGAGGTCTACGTTGCTGAGTTGTTTCATGGAAATTATATGGTAGGGTATTGATTGAGAAAAGTGAGGAATGTACAGAGCATCATATATGTGGAAGAGCAGTGGTGTTCAGAGTGGCATGGGGATATGTAGATCAGGTGTTTCCTTTGAAGAATTTATGTAAGAAATGACTTATAAAGCGAATGGATTTGTGTGTAGCAACTACGGAATCTGTAGAAGGCATATGATAGAGTCGATAAAGATGCTCTGTGGAAGGTATTAAGAGAATATATGGTGTGGAGCAAGTTTGCTAGACAAACAAGTGGTGAAGGTTTTTATCGATGATGTAAGGCATGTTACGAGTAAGAAGAGAGGAAAGTGAATCATTTTCAGTGAATATCGGGTTGCGGCAGTGGTGTTGATGTCTACATGGTTGTTTAATTGTTTATGGGTGAGGCTGTAGGGAAGTGAATGGAAAGCTTGGAGAGAGGGGCAAGTATGCAGTCTGTTGTGGATGAGGAGAGCTTGAAAGTGAGTCATTTTTGTTGCTAAATGATACAGCCTTGTGGGTGAATTGGGTGAGAGAACTGCAGAGTTGGTGACTAACTTTGGTAAGTGTTGAAAGAGAAAGCTGAGAGTAAATGTGAATAAGCGCAAGTCATAAGCCCAGTGGGTTTAAGGGACAAGTTCAATAGGGAGCAAGTTGAATGGACAAAAACGAACAAAAAGAAGTGTTTTTAGATATCTGGGAGTGGATAGGCAGTCGGATAGAACCATGGGAAGAGAAGTGAATTATAGGGTGGGGGAGGGGCGAAAGTTTTAAGAGCGTTGAAAAATGTGTGGAAGGCGAGAACATTATCTGGAAAGCAAAAATGGGTATTGTTTTAAGGAATAGTGGTTCATACAATGTTATATGATAGCGGATGTGTGCGCTATAGATAGTGGTTTTGCGATGGTGGTTGATGTGTGGAAATAGATGTTTGAGACAAATATGTCCGATCGCGTAGGTAAGTGAAAGGGTAAGAGAAATGGGTGTGGTAATAAAAAGAATGTGGTTGAGAGAGTAGAAAGAGGATGTTTTGAAATGTTTGGTCACATGGAGAGAATGAGCGAGGAAAGATTGTCAAAAGTATATATGTGTCAAGTCGAGGGAACGAGAAGTGGGAGCAAATTGGAGGTGAGGGATGGAGTGAAAAAGATTTGAGCGATCGGGAACTTACATGCAGGAGGGTGAAAAGGCGTGCAAAGAATAGAGTGAATTGAACGAAATGGTAATACTGGGGACGACGTGCTGTCACTGGATTGAAAAAGGGCATCTTAAACGTCTGGGTAAACCATGGAAAGTTTCGTTAAGTCTGGCTATAGAAAGGGAACTGTGGTTTCGGTGTATGTATACATGACAGCTAGAGACTGAGTGTGAACGTGTGCCCTTTGTTGTGCACTCGTGTTGTGGTGTGTGTGTGTGTGTGTGTGGGTGTGTGGGGGGGGGGGGGATTGTGGTTGCACTTCATATTGGCGGGGTGGCGACGGAAATGAATAAAAGGCGGCAAGTACGAATTAATGTAACAAGTGTTTTATGTATATGTAGTGTAGTATATATACAAGTATGCGTTTGAAATGATAGGTATGTACATGTGGTGTGTGACGTGTATGTTATACATGTGCATTGGGTGGTTGGGGCCATCTTCGACTGTTTACTTGCGCTACCTCGCTAACGCGGGAGACAGCGACAAAGTATACCAAAAAAGAAAAAATGATGAAGATAAAATAATGATAATAATAATAATAATAAATACTATAATAATAATAAATGAAAATAATCATAATGAACGATAATAATGATATTAATACTATTAATAATAGATAATGAATAATGATGATCATAATAATGACAATAATAATAATGAATTAAGTAACATAATAATAAAAATAATAATAATGATAATAATAATAAATAAATTAATAATAAAAATAATAAGATATATTAATAAAATAATAATAATAATGATAATAATAAATGACAATAATAATAAGAATAGTAATAATTTAGCATCATATAATATAATAATAATAAATAATAATAATAATAATAATAATAATAATAATAATAATAATTAATAATAATGATAATAAAAATATGAATAGTATAATAATATATTAATAAATAAATATAATAATAATAATAATAATAATAATAATAATAATGATATAAATAATAATAATAAAAATAATAATATAATAATAATGAATAATATTAATAATAAGATGAATAATAATAAAAGATAATAATAATAAAAATGATAATAGTAATAGTAATATATTAAACAATGATAATGATGCAATATAATGTAATATGACCTATCTTATTTTGATATATGTACTTTTCTGTTCGCAAATAACAAGTAATCCTAGCTTCTATTCATAGAAAAAACAATTGTTGATAATGAGAGTACATATTATTCTAAATTCTCCGCGACTTAAACTCAGTAACGACACACGGTGAGATCAAAAGAGATCAAGCATGGGTCCACATCAATAAGTGTATACGGGAGCCACATCACCATGAAAAGACCACATGAACTGTTTACGTGGGTGCCACCTTCAAACATTAGAGACCACAAAAATGTGGTACACCGGGGAGCCACCATCACATGAGATCGCATAACTGTGTACACAAGAAAAAATATCAAGTGAGGGGAAAGAAAACCACCGATCAACATAAGAGACCACAAACGGTGTAACACGTGAGCCAACATCACCATGGAGATCCACAAGGAAGAAGTAAACTGCTGTACAGATGGAACCTGATGATGATTGTGAAGGAAAGAGTTTGTTCTTGAGCAGGTCGGCACATTACGGTGAGCAGGACAGCAGAATATCGGTTTACATCCTCATTTAGCCCAGACCTATGTCGACCCTCAAGATGTGTGTCTACATATGTATTAGTGTAGATCTTACTGATTTTAGAGGTCCGTCATATACCAGTGTCCCGCACCCCCGAAGATATTCTCTCTCTCTCTCGTCTCTCTCTTCGTCTCTCTCTCTCCTCCTCTCTCTCTCTCTCTCTCTCATCTCTCTCTCTCTCTCCCCTTCTCTCTCTCTCTCTCTCATCTCTCTCTCTCTCTCTCTCCAGACTTTGCTAGGTTTTCTTAACTATCTTAATTTCATATATTCTCCAAAATGCCTAGCAATAACAGTACGAGAAATTCATTTAGAGCTTGTTTTGTACGTCTCCTTAATCCGAAAACAATATCAATTATTCACAAATTGAGGTGATCATCCCCACATTGATGATTGATAATGCTTGCCCGTTTAATGAGCCGTGTAAGGCCATCATGTCATTAGCAACCAGCGCAAAAGTGGTCGTTAATAACACCTCACTTTACCGTTCATCAGTTCACTGCTATGCAATATTCACTTGCAATCACTTAGCAGACAGACATAAGATACATTGTAAGTTATGAAATATTAACAACGCAAGAATTTACGTAGTCATCTCCAGTAATTTACTGTCCCTCTCGCTCGTGTAGTGGAATTCATCCCACACCTCAACCTGTTCTGATGATGATCTTACACCTGGGG
>NW_027264915.1:0-19171 GCF_036320965.1 Panulirus ornatus
CCTAATAGGGAAATGACTATTTGATTACTATGTACTCGAATACCCTTCGTCTCACGTTGGTGAGCAACGGGGTCTACACCGGTCACTTCCCATCAGGCTCACACAGCCAGCAGATAGCATTTTACCGAACCTAACTGTACAACGCGGAGGTATATGAATACGAACAAAGTGCATATGAAGGTGCGCGTTCATATGCACTCTGTCATGTTGAGCTGAATAATAATGCTAGCATTTCTGTATATGCTAAACTTGTTTCCATCCCTATGGATCATGCAATCTAAAAATGATAACATACATTATTTCAATTTTCTACAGTATATTTGATGGAAGGTACTAAATTGTTAAGGGGAGAAATATTTGTAAATTTTCATTTGTTGGTCAAACACCAAGAACATCTACATACCTGAACCAAATTGCATTAGAAGGTGAGATATCTTTTAGCAATTTTGTTTCAAAGAATTCCATATAAAAATTACTTAGTACAGGTGAAAGAGGGTTACCCATTACCATACCAAATTTCTAAGCATAATATTCTCCACTGAATTGAAATACACCGTCTTCTATACACAATATAACCAATGGATCCTAATTGTCTTGCTGGATGGTATTCCCCTTGATGCCTTCCCTGACTTTATCCCATCCTTATTTACTTTTAATTTATCTCTTATCACATCCACTATGGGGTCAGTCTGGTGTGTGTGTGTGTGTGTGTGTGTGTGTGTGTGTGTGTGTGTGTAGCTTTATTCGGGGGCTTTTTTTTCTAAGTATGAACGCCGTGTCAACGTTAAGGGTTATCGAGGCAAAGTATATGAGGTATGCTGTAGCAATCTCTCAAAACAAGTAATGTGTTTCATTTCTGATATATCCTTAACACTTAATGAAGAATGTTTCCACTCTTGACCATATTATTAAAAGACATCAACAACACATACATCCCAGCACGAAATATAGAATATAACAATTAAGTATAGAGAAAAATGATATCTTGTTTATCATTGTGCAGGATATCAGTGTTTGGTTCATGTTGCATGTGACATACAACCAGTAATATTTTTCATACATGACGAATCCGCATTGGAAAATAAATTTCTAAATCTCGTTTATGAATTGTAAAAATTGAAAATGACGGACAAAGCGAGTCATTTATAGTTTAGTATTCGACCTAAATATCCCATATATATATATATATATATATATATATATATATATATATATATATATATATATATATATATATATATATATATTTTTTTTTTTAACTATTCGCCATTTCCCGCATTAGCGAGGTAGCGTTAAGAACAGAGGACTGGGCCTTTGAGGGAATACCCTCACCTGGCCCAATTCTCTGTTCCTTCTTTTGAAAAAAAAAAAAAAAAAAAAAAAAACCGAGAGGGGAGGATTTCCAGCCCCCCGCTCCCTCCCCTTTTAGTCGCCTTCTACGACACGCAGGGAATACGTGGGAAGTATTCTTAATCCCCTATCCCCAGGGATATATATATATATATATATATATATATATATATATATATATATATATATATATATATATATATATATAATTGTATAATTTATTTACACAAACGTCAATAGCAGTTCTCATCAATTTAACCACTGTATCAATAAGCTTCAATGTCTAAGCTACATTTTTCTCCAATTTCACTATTTTCCTTCACATTTTCAATTGTGTCTGAAGGTTCTACTTCAAGAGTGATTGTTTTTCCAGTAAGGGTCTTCACATCTTGGTTACATCCACACACATTTAGGCACCCCACTCTGAGCCTTCGAGGAGGATGCTTTACTTGTGGTGCTGACTTCCCTCTTTAAATTTGATCGCCGTTTCCCGCGTAGTTCACTTTCTGTAGATGATGTGTATGTCTTGGTAGGAATGTAGATGCAGCTGTAGAGGATGTACGCGCCACTTATCCCATAAAATGGCAGCTTGGCGACTGACTTCTTGTTTGGGGGTAATATATTTCTTGCTTTCCTCAGTCCCAGTAGTCTTAGAATAGGAACACAAGTTCTATTGTGCTGAGCCTTCATGCCTGAGCTTACACCTCGTGATGCCTGGGAGGAATGCAACACTGTGCCTTGAAATGTCGCTGAAGTACTCCACCATAGTGATGGGACAATAACCTCAATTTGCGATGCCATGGATATATCTGTTGTGACAGACGGTGACTGCGTCTGCTACTCTCCTATTTTCATTTATTTTTTATATAGGTAAAATACCTTGTGGTAGAGTATTGAATTTTTATACAGGTAAAATACCTAGTGGCAGAGGGAAGCATGTGTAAAATTCAAAGTAAATATATGCAATTGTATAAGTTTGTTGAGTATTCCTGGTAAATTATATGGGAGGGTATTGATTGAGAGGGTGAAGGCATGTACAGAGCATCAGATTGGGGAAGAGCAGTGTGGTTTCAGAAGTGGTAGAGGATGTGTGGACCAGGTGTTTGCTTTGAAGAATGTATGTGAGAAATACTTAGAAAAGCAAATGGATTTGTATGTAGCATTTATGGATCTGGAGAAGGCATATGATAGAGTTGATAGAGATGCTCTGTGGAAGGTATTAAGAATATATGGTGTGGGAGGAAAGTTGTTAGAAGCAGTGAAAAGTTTTTATCGAGGATGTAAGGCATGTGTACGTGTAGGAAGAGAGGAAAGTGATTGGTTCTCAGTGAATGTAGGTTTGCGGCAGGGGTGTGTGATGTCTCCATGGTTGTTTAATTTGTTTATGGATGGGGTTGTTAGGGAGGTAAATGCAAGAGTTTTGGAAAGAGGGGCAAGTATGAAGTCTGTTGGGGATGAGACAGCTTGGGAAGTGAGTCAGTTGTTGTTCGCTGATGATACACGCTGGTGGCCGATTCATGTGAGAAACTGCAGAAGCTGGTGACTGAGTTTGGAAAAGTGTGTGGAAGAAGAAAGTTAAGAGTAAATGTGAATAAGAGCAAGGTTATTAGGTACAGTAGGGTTGAGGGTCAAGTCAATTGGGAGGTGAGTTTGAATGGAGAAAAACTGGAGGAAGTGAAGTGTTTTAGATATCTGGGAGTGGATCTGGCAGCGGATGGAACCATGGAAGCGGAAGTGGATCATAGGGTGGGGGAGGGGGCGAAAATCCTGGGGGCCTTGAAGAATGTGTGGAAGTCGAGAACGTTATCTCGGAAAGCAAAAATGGGTATGTTTGAAGGAATAGTGGTTCCAACAATGTTGTATGGTTGCGAGGCGTGGGCTATGGATAGAGTTGTGCGCAGGAGGATGGATGTGCTGGAAATGAGATGTTTGAGGACAATGTGTGGTGTGAGGTGGTTTGATCGAGTGAGTAACGTAAGGGTAAGAGAGATGTGTGGAAATAAAAAGAGCGTGGTTGAGAGAGCAGAAGAGGGTGTTTTGAAGTGGTTTGGGCACATGGAGAGGATGAGTGAGGAAAGATTGACCAAGAGGATATATGTGTCGGAGGTGGAGAGAACAAGGAGAAGAGGGAGACCAAATTGGAGGTGGAAAGATGGAGTGAAAAAGATTTTGTGTGATCGGGGCCTGAGCATGCAGGAGGGTGAAAGGAGGGCAAGGAATAGAGTGAATTGGAGCGATGTGGTATACTGGGGTTGACGTGCTGTCAGTGGATTGAAGCAGGGCATGTGAAGCGTCTGGGGTAAACCATGGAAAGCTGTGTAGGTATGTATATTTGCGTGTGTGGACGTATGTATATACATGTGTATGGGGGTGGGTTGGGCCATTTCTTTCGTCTGTTTCCTTGCGCTACCTCGCAAACGCGGGAGACAGCGACAAAGTATAATAATAAAAAAATAAATAAATAAATATATATATATATATATATATATATATATATATATATATATATATATATATATATATATATATATATTTTTTTTTTTTTCTTTTTTTTTATACTTTGTCGTTGTCTCCCGCGTTTGCGAGGTAGAGCAAGGAAACAGACGAAAGAAATGGCCCAACCCCCCCCCCCCATACACATGTATATACATACGTCCACACACGCAAATATACATACCTACACAGCTTTCCATGGTTTACCCCAGACGCTTCACATGCCTTGATTCAATCCACTGACAGCACGTCAACCCCGGTATACCACATCGCTCCAATTCACTCTATTCCTTGCCCTCCTTTCACCCTCCTGCATGCTCAGGCCCCGATCACACAAAATCTTTTTCACTCCATCTTTCCAGCTCCAATTTGGTCTCCCTCTTCTCCTTGCTCCCTCCACCTCCGACACATATATCCTCTTGGTCAATCTTTCCTCACTCATCCTCTCTATGTGCCCAAACCACTTCAAAACACCCTCTTCTGCTCTCTCAACCACGCTCTTTTTATTTCCACACATCTCTCTTACCCTTACGTTACTCACTCGATCAAACCACCTCACACCACACATTGTCCTCAAACATCTCATTTCCAGCACATCCATCCTCCTGCGCACAACTCTATCCATAGCCCACGCCTCGCAACCATACAACATTGTTGGAACCACTATTCCTTCAAACATACCCATTTTTGCTTTCCGAGATAATGTTCTCGACCTCCACACATTCTTCAAGGCCCCCAGAATTTTCGCCCCCTCCCCCACCCTATGATCCACTTCCGCTTCCATGGTTCCATCCGCTGCCAGATCCACTCCCAGATATCTAAAACACTTCACTTCCTCCAGTTTTTCTCCATTCAAACTCACCTCCCAGTTGACTTGACCCTCAACCCTACTGTACCTAATAACCTTGCTCTTATTCACATTTACTCTTAACTTTCTTCTTCCACACACTTTACCAAACTCAGTCACCAGCTTCTGCAGTTTCTCACATGAATCGGCCACCAGCGCTGTATCATCAGCGAACAACAACTGACTCACTTCCCAAGCTGTCTCATCCCCAACAGACTTCATACTTGCCCCTCTTTCCAAAACTCTTGCATTTACCTCCCTAACAACCCCATCCATAAACAAATTAAACAACCATGGAGACATCACACACCCCTGCCGCAAACCTACATTCATTGAGAACCAATCACTTTCCTCTCTTCCTACACGTACACATGCCTTACATCCTCGATAAAAACTTTTCACTGCTTCTAACAACTTGCCTCCCACACCATATATTCTTAATACCTTCCACAGAGCATCTCTATCAACTCTATCATATGCCTTCTCCAGATCCATAAATGCTACATACAAATCCATTTGCTTTTCTAAGTATTTCTCACATACATTCTTCAAAGCAAACACCTGATCCACACATCCTCTACCACTTCTGAAACCACACTGCTCTTCCCCAATCTGATGCTCTGTACATGCCTTCACCCTCTCAATCAATACCCTCCCATATAATTTACAAGGAATACTCAACAAACTTATACCTCTGTAATTTGAGCACTCACTCTTATCCCCTTTGCCTTTGTACAATGGCACTATGCACGCATTCCGCCAATCCTCAGGCACCTCACCATGAGTCATACATACATTAAATAACCTTACCAACCAGTCAACAATACAGTCACCCCCTTTTTTAATAAATTCCACTGCAATACCATCCAAACCTGCTGCCTTGCCGGCTTTCATCTTCCGCAAAGCTTTCACTACCTCTTCTCTGTTTACCAAATCATTTTCCCTAACCCTCTCACTTTGCACACCACCTCGACCAAAACACCCTATATCTGCCACTCTATCATCAAACACATTCAACAAACCTTCATAATACTCACTCCATCTCCTTCTCACATCACCACTACTTGTTATCACCTCCCCATTTGCGCCCTTCACTGAAGTGGGGGAGGAATGGGATGTATTTAGGGAAATCAGTGATGGATTGCGCAAAAGATGCTTGTGGCATGAGAAGAGTGGGAGGTGAGTTGATTAGAAAGGGTAGTGAGTGGTGGGATGAAGAAGTAAGAGTATAAGTGAAAGAGAAGAGAAAGGCATTTGGACGATTTTTGCAGGGAAAAAATGCAATTGAGTGGGAGATGTATAAAAGAAAGAGACAGGAGGTCAAGAGAAAGGTGCAAGAGGTGAAAAAAAGGGCAAATGAGAGTTGGGGTGAGAGAGTATCATTAAACTTTAGGGAGAATAAAAAGATGTTCTGGAAGGAGGTAAATAAAGTGCGTAAGACAAGGGAGCATATATATATATATATATATATATATATATATATATATATATATATATATATATATATATATATATATATATATTTTATCGAGGATGTAAGGCATGTGTACGTGTAGGAAGAGAGGAAAGTGATTGGTTCTCAGTGAATGTAGGTTTGCGGCAGGGGTGTGTGATGTCTCCATGGTTGTTTAATTTGTTTATGGATGGGGTTGTTAGGGAGGTGAATGCAAGAGTTTTGGAAAGAGGGGCAAGTATGAAGTCTGTTGGGGATGAGAGAGCTTGGGAAGTGAGTCAGTTGTTGTTCGCTGATGATACAGCGCTGGTGGCTGATTCATGTGAGAAACTGCAGAAGCTGGTGACTGAGTTTGGTAAAGTGTGTGAAAGAAGAAAGTTAAGAGTAAATGTGAATAAGAGCAAGGTTATTAGGTACAGTAGGGTTGAGGGTCAAGTCAATTGGGAGGTGAGTTTGAATGGAGAAAAACTGGAGGAAGTGAAGTGTTTTAGATATCTGGGAGTGGATCTGGCAGCGGATGGAACCATGGAAGCGGAAGTGGATCATAGTGTGGGGGAGGGGGCGAAAATTCTGGGAGCCTTGAAGAATGTGTGGAAGTCGAGAACATTATCTCGGAAAGCAAAAATGGGTATGTTTGAAGGAATAGTGGTTCCAACAATGTTGTATGGTTGCGAGGCGTGGGCTATGGATAGAGTTGTGCGCAGGAGGATGGATGTGCTGGAAATGAGATGTTTGAGGACAATGTGTGGTGTGAGGTGGTTTGATCGAGTAAGTAACGTAAGGGTAAGAGAGATGTGTGGAAATAAAAAGAGCGTGGTTGAGAGAGCAGAAGAGGGTGTTTTGAAATGGTTTGGGCACATGGAGAGAATGAGTGAGGAAAGATTGACCAAGAGGATATATGTGTCGGAGGTGGAGGGAACGAGGAGAAGAGGGAGACCAAATTGGAGGTGGAAAGATGGAGTGAAAAAGATTTTGTGTGATCGGGGCCTGAACATGCAGGAGGGTGAAAGGAGGGCAAGGAATAGAGTGAATTGGAGCGATGTGGTATACCGGGGTTGACGTGCTGTCAGTGGATTGAATCGGGGCATGTGAGGCGTCTGGGGTAAACCATGGAAAGCTGTGTAGGTATGTATATTTGCGTGTGTGGACGTGTGTATATACATGTGTATGGGGGTGGGTTGGGCCATTTCTTTCGTCTGTTTCCTTGCGCTACCTCGCAAACGCGGGAGACAGCGACAAAGCAAAAAAGAAAAAAAAAAAAAAAAAAAATATATATATATATATATATATATATATATATATATATATATATATATATATATATATATATATCCTTCGACCTCTTAATAGACAATCAGCTTAAATCCACAACAGCACTGAGAGTTTGGAAGAGGAAGGTGAGCTTCACTTGAGCCAGGCAACACAAGGACAGAAGCAAGTGGGATTTAGGTTTGGTCTTTGTGTGGTAAGAACATTGTTATAACAAATGTACATCTTAACCATTAGTGACAACTTGGTCACATTACACTGACCTCAACAACCATTACTTACTGACGCCCTCTCATGGTCTGGCATGAGGCACCACGGGGTGGCTATGAGGCACACCTCATCATGGTCTGGCATGAGGCACCACGGGGTCGTTATGAGGCACACCTCATCATGGTCTGGCATGAGGCACCACGGGGTCGTTATGAGGCACACCTCATCATGGTCTGGCATGAGGCACCACGGGTGGCTATGAGGCACACCTCATCATCGTCTGTCATGAGGCACCACGGAGTCGTTATGAGGCACACCTCATCATGGGCAGGGATGAGGCACCACGGGTGGCTATGAGGCACACCTCATCATGGTCTGTCATGAGGCACCACGGGGTCGTTATGAGGCACACCTCATCATGGTCTGGCATGAGGCACCACGGGGTCGTTATGAGGCACACCTCATCATGGGCAGGCATGAGGCACCACGGGGTCACTATGAGGTACACCTCATCATGTTCTGGCATGAGGCGCCACGGGGTCGCTATGAGGCACACATGATCATGGGCAGGCATGAGGCACCACGGGGTCCCTATAAGGGACACCTCATCATGAGCTGGCATGAGGCACCACGGGGTGGCTATGATGGACACATCATGATCTGGCATGAACCACCACGGGGTCGTCATGAGGCACACCTCATCATGGTCTAGCATGAGGCACCATGGGGTCGTTATGAAGCACATCTCATCATGGGCAGGCATGAGGCATCACGGGGTGGCTATGAGGCACACATCATCATGGGTAGGCATGAGGCACCACGGGGTCGTTATGAGGCACATCTCATCATGGGCAGGCATGAGGCATCACGGGGTGGCTATGAGGCACACATCATCATGGGCAGGCATGAGGCACCACGGGGTCGTTATGAGGCACACCTCATCATGGGCAGGCATAAGGCACCACGGGGTGGCTATAAGTCAATATAATGTCGCTCAGAGGCACAGGGAGTCAATTTGATTTTCACTAGTAATGTGATAAATTGTCTGGCCTTTATAACCAATGAAATGATATTTTCTGGTCTTTTATCACCAATGAAATGAATCGTCGATATTTTATTGCCAGCAGAATAAGCTGCCCTTAATACCAGCCAGATATTTCTACTCCCAAGTATATATTTGAGTTTGTATTAAAGATTATATCAATAAAGACACGTTCCAGGCACACAGTCTGTACGTGAGGCAACATTCTCAAGCAACACAGACACACACGAACGCAACACAGACAGAGATGAGTCTTGATAATAAGGTCAGCTACAGCAGGAGAGGTTGTAATAAAGTATTGGATAAGACTTTGTTCAGTAATATTGGCGTGTGCACCACTTGCCTCCCTACCTGTGTACCACTCCAATGTGCCGTAGCGGTGTACAATATCCTGGATCACGCAACGCTGACCACTGGCCAACTGGCCACAATACTGGCCTATGTATGCAACACGTTTGGCAAAGTCGATTCTAATTGTGTCTTTCTTTATTGTGGAGGAAGGTTGTTGGACGAACGCCTGCAAACTGATATGAACAATGGGAGGGGAAAATGGTGTCACTGTTGGGTCACACAACACTGAAGAAGACTAACACTTCGTATTAACCCAGAAATGAAAAGAAACATTGAATGTTTCCAGGTTTTTTCGTACATGGAGGAACTGCGTTATTATTTTCTTCCTCCATTACTAAGTCATAGAGACAACGTATGAAATGTCAACGAAAACGTTGATGATGTGGGTCGAAGCAAGTGAGGTGCACAGAGGTAATCCCCTGCCATACCACCATCTTGGCCAATCAGATTCATGTGTTCCTCTTTATCATTGCCATATAAAAACTCTCTCTTGATCGCCGCTCGTCATTTGGTGTGGACGATACCGGTGGTGGGTGGCGGCCGGCCGCTTAGGTGGACAGCTGTGGCCCAGATGATGTGGCCAAGAGGAAGTACATTGTTGACGAGGCTGCCTCCACTCCAAGACCTCTTGCACCCAGAGCCTGGCTAAGTTAGTCCACCAGACACACTATTACCACCTCTGGTCACAACCTCAGTTGTTACCATCACTTAGCAAGAAAATAATAACCCCACACATCACCACCTCTGGTCACAACCTCAGTTGTTACCATCACTTAGCAAGAAAATAATAACCCCACACATCATCACCTCTGGTCACAACCTCAGTTGTTACCATCACTTAGCAAGAAAATGATAATAATAATAACCCCACACATCACCACCTCTGGTCACAACCTCAGTTGTTACCATCACTTAGCAAGAAAATAATAATAATAACCCCACACATCACCAGCGATGGTTACAACTGCTGGAATTGGCAGTTGTGAGAGTAATACGAGCTGGAGTGACTCATTCCAGTTTTCGTCCTGTGTGTTGTACCCTCAGCTGGAATGTGAATGATGTACATATTTTGTACTAAAATATCAACACATCTGGTTTATATGTATTTAATCCTTTATGTCATATGTACGTACGTGTGGCTTCCATTTTCTTCCAGTTTCCATAACACATACAGTTGTTAGGAATTTAATACACTGGAAAATGCTGAGATTATTGACCTCATATTGTAATACCACACCTCATTAATGACCGGCTTGTTATGATGACAGAGCCAATCTTGTCGCATCCATTACCGCTGACTGGACGAATAATTGTACAATGGAATTACTTTGTGAAGATATGGTGAAGGCTTGCACAGCTCCGCCATCTGACTACATCGTCAAATTATAAGAATAACTTCCATTTTTAGATGTATTATGATGATCAGAAGATCATGTGTGTGTGTGTGTGTGTGTGTGTTACCGGACTCCGTCTACTCGAACTTACACCACGAAAATTGTGTGCGTGTTTTTTCCTTCGTTTTCTCTGCAAAACTTCTTATGACGAAGAAATTGAAGAAAAGTAAAAGTTTGAATTATGTACATAAATTTCCATCATATTCAGATATCTGAGAATCACTTTATCTGTGTATTGATGGTAATATGAACAAATTCAAATTGATACAAGTCTGGTGAAGCTTGTGTCCCATCATTAATACAAACATCATGTCTATAAACTTTATCTACGACATTCTTCTCTATTTTCACCAGCCACAACAACCACATAATCGTGTGTGTTATATTTCTAATCAGTTTAACTGTTGCTGTGTCATCCCGAAATACACACGAACTTCTGACGGCAACACTGGCAGTAGATGCCATACGGCACCATCTTGGAGGACCTGGAAGTGTCAGATGTGCATTTCATTTTCTAACTTGTTTTACATACAATTAGATGTGTTCATTTGTTTCCCTGGTCATTAGAGATAAAGTCATAATCACTCTGCTAAAATGTTACAAACTCATTAGGCTTTTATGATCATTAACTTCCCTGTAATTGTACAAGGAGAATTAACGTGCCAGGCTATTTTGCGTCGGGATAAAGGCGTGATTTTATGAACATCGGTTGTTATTTCATAGCGAGTTTCAGCATTCCATCAAACGTTATGCTTCATATTAGGTCGCGACCAATTACATGTGTGGTGTGTGGGAGGAGAATGTGGGGTGTGTGGGCTGGAGGGGGAGATAAACAGCAGGATACCCGGCGAAGCTTCGTTGATAAACGGGTTTGCGTTTTGTATTTCCAGTGTTGTTAATGATCCTACGACCCAGAGCAGCAGGCCTGACTACACGTAGATCAGGTAGTGTTGTAGTGTAGGATGTACAGTCATATACTGTTGATAATAACGTAGTGTTGTAGTGTAGGATGTACAGTCATATACTGTTGATAATAACGTAGTGTTGTAGTGTAGGATGTACAGTCATATACTGTTGATAATAACGTAGTGTTGTAGTGTAGGATGTACAGTCATATACTGTTGATAATAACGTAGTGTTGTAGTGTAGGATGCACAGTCATATACTGTTGATAATAACGTAGTGTTGTAGTGTAGGATGCACAGTCATATACTGTTGATAATAACGTAGTGTTGTAGTGTAGGATGCACAGTCATATACTGTTGATAATAACGTAGTGTTGTAGTGTAGGATGCACAGTCATATACTGTTGATAATAACGTAGTGTTGTAGTGTAGGATGCACAGTCATATACTGTTGATAATAACGTAGTGTTGTAGTGTAGGATGCACAGTCATATACTGTTGATAATAACGTAGTGTTGTAGTGTAGGATGCACAGTCATATACTGTTGATAATAACGTAGTGTTGTAGTGTAGGATGCACAGTCATATACTGTTGATAATAACGTAGTGTTGTAGTGTAGGATGCACAGTCATATACTGTTGATAATAACGTAGTGTTGTAGTGTAGGATGCACAGTCATATACTGTTGATAATAACGTACTGTTGTAGTGTAGGATGCACAGTCATATACTGTTGATAATAACGTACTGTTGTAGTGTAGGATGCACAGTCATATACTGTTGATAATAACGTACTGTTGTAGTGTAGGATGCACAGTCATACACTGTTGATAATAACGTACTGTTGTAGTGTAGGATGCACAGTCATATACTGTTGATAATAACGTAGTGTTGTAGTGTAGGATGCACAGTCATATACTGTTGATAATAACGTAGTGTTGTAGTGTAGGATGCACAGTCATATACTGTTGATAATAACGTAGTGTTGTAGTGTAGGATGCACAGTCATATACTGTTGATAATAACGTAGTGTTGTAGTGTAGGATGCACAGTCATATACTGTTGATAATAACGTAGTGTTGTAGTGTAGGATGCACAGTCATATACTGTTGATAATAACGTAGTGTTGTAGTGTAGGATGCACAGTCATATACTGTTGATAATAACGTAGTGTTGTAGTGTAGGATGCACAGTCATATACTGTTGATAATAACGTAGTGTTGTAGTGTAGGATGCACAGTCATATACTGTTGATAATAACGTAGTGTTGTAGTGTAGGATGCACAGTCATATACTGTTGATAATAACGTAGTGTTGTAGTGTAGGATGCACAGTCATATACTGTTGATAATAACGTAGTGTTGTAGTGTAGGATGCACAGTCATATACTGTTGATAATAACGTAGTGTTGTAGTGTAGGATGCACAGTCATATACTGTTGATGATAACGTAGTGTTGTAGTGTAGGATGCACAGTCATATACTGTTGATGATAACGTAGTGTTGTAGTGTAGGATGCACAGTCATATACTGTTGATGATAACGTAGTGTTGTAGTGTAGGATGCACAGTCATATACTGTTGATAATAACGTAGTGTTGTAGTGTAGGATGCACAGTCATATACTGTTGATAATAACGTAGTGTTGTAGTGTAGGATGCACAGTCATATACTGTTGATAATAACGTAGTGTTGTAGTGTAGGATGCACAGTCATATACTGTTGATAATAACGTAGTGTTGTAGTGTAGGATGCACAGTCATATACTGTTGATAATAACGTAGTGTTGTAGTGTAGGATGCACAGTCATATACTGTTGATAATAACGTAGTGTTGTAGTGTAGGATGCACAGTCATATACTGTTGATAATAACGTAGTGTTGTAGTGTAGGATGCACAGTCATATACTGTTGATAATAACGTAGTGTTGTAGTGTAGGATGCACAGTCATATACTGTTGATAATAACGTAGTGTTGTAGTGTAGGATGCACAGTCATATACTGTTGATAATAACGTAGTGTTGTAGTGTAGGATGCACAGTCATATACTGTTGATGATAACGTAGTGTTGTAGTGTAGGATGCACAGTCATATACTGTTGATGATAACGTAGTGTTGTAGTGTAGGATGCACAGTCATATACTGTTGATGATAACGTAGTGTTGTAGTGTAGGATGCACAGTCATATACTGTTGATGATAACGTAGTGTTGTAGTGTAGGATGCACAGTCATATACTGTTGATGATAACGTAGTGTTGTAGTGTAGGATGCACAGTCATATACTGTTGATGATAACGTAGTGTTGTAGTGTAGGATGCACAGTCATATACTGTTGATGATAACGTAGTGTTGTAGTGTAGGATGCACAGTCATATACTGTTGATGATAACGTAGTGTTGTAGTGTAGGATGCACAGTCATATACTGTTGATGATAACGTAGTGTTGTAGTGTAGGATGCACAGTCATATACTGTTGATGATAACGTAGTGTTGTAGTGTAGGATGCACAGTCATATACTGTTGATGATAACGTAGTGTTGTAGTGTAGGATGCACAGTCATATACTGTTGATGATAACGTAGTGTTGTAGTGTAGGATGCACAGTCATATACTGTTGATGATAACGTAGTGTTGTAGTGTAGGATGCACAGTCATATACTGTTGATGATAACGTAGTGTTGTAGTGTAGGATGCACAGTCATATACTGTTGATGATAACGTAGTGTTGTAGTGTAGGATGCACAGTCATATACTGTTGATGATAACGTAGTGTTGTAGTGTAGGATGCACAGTCATATACTGTTGATTATAACGTAGTGTTGTAGTGTAGGATGCACAGTCATATACTGTTGATGATAACGTAGTGTTGTAGTGTAGGATGCACAGTCATATACTGTTGATGATAACGTAGTGTTGTAGTGTAGGATGCACAGTCATATACTGTTGATGATAACGTAGTGTTGTAGTGTAGGATGCACAGTCATATACTGTTGATGATAACGTAGTGTTGTAGTGTAGGATGCACAGTCATATACTGTTGATGATAACGTAGTGTTGTAGTGTAGGATGCACAGTCATATACTGTTGATGATAACGTAGTGTTGTAGTGTAGGATGCACAGTCATATACTGTTGATGATAACGTAGTGTTGTAGTGTAGGATGCACAGTCATATACTGTTGATGATAACGTAGTGTTGTAGTGTAGGATGCACAGTCATATACTGTTGATGATAACGTAGTGTTGTAGTGTAGGATGCACAGTCATATACTGTTGATGATAACGTAGTGTTGTAGTGTAGGATGCACAGTCATATACTGTTGATGATAACGTAGTGTTGTAGTGTAGGATGCACAGTCATATACTGTTGATGATAACGTAGTGTTGTAGTGTAGGATGCACAGTCATATACTGTTGATGATAACGTAGTGTTGTAGTGTAGGATGCACAGTCATATACTGTTGATGATAACGTAGTGTTGTAGTGTAGGATGCACAGTCATATACTGTTGATAATAACGTAGTGTTGTAGTGTAGGATGCACAGTCATATACTGTTGATAATAACGTAGTGTTGTAGTGTAGGATGCACAGTCATATACTGTTGATAATAACGTAGTGTTGTAGTGTAGGATGCACAGTCATATACTGTTGATAATAACGTAGTGTTGTAGTGTAGGATGCACAGTCATATACTGTTGATAATAACGTAGTGTTGTAGTGTAGGATGCACAGTCATATACTGTTGATAATAACGTAGTGTTGTAGTGTAGGATGCACAGTCATATACTGTTGATAATAACGTAGTGTTGTAGTGTAGGATGCACAGTCATATACTGTTGATAATAACGTAGTGTTGTAGTGTAGGATGCACAGTCATATACTGTTGATAATAACGTAGTGTTGTAGTGTAGGATGCACAGTCATATACTGTTGATGATAACGTAGTGTTGTAGTGTAGGATGCACAGTCATATACTGTTGATAATAACGTAGTGTTGTAGTGTAGGATGCACAGTCATATACTGTTGATAATAACGTACTGTTGTAGTGTAGGATGCACAGTCATATACTGTTGATAATAACGTACTGTTGTAGTGTAGGATGCACAGTCATACACTGTTGATAATAACGTACTGTTGTAGTGTAGGATGCACAGTCATAAACTGTTGATAATAACGTAGTGTTGTAGTGTAGGATGCACAGTCATACACTGTTGATAATAACGTACTGTTGTAGTGTAGGATGCACAGTCATACACTGTTGATAATAACGTACTGTTGTAGTGTAGGATGCACAGTCATACACTGTTGATAATAACGTACTGTTGTAGTGTAGGATGCACAGTCATACACTGTTGATAATAACGTAGTGTTGTAGTGTAGGATGCACATTCATTTTTTTTTTTTTTTTTTTTTTTTATACTTTGTCGCTGTCTCCCGCGTTTGCGAGGTAGCGCAAGGAAACAGACGAAAGAAATGGCCCAACCCCCCCCCCCCCATACACATGTACATACACACGTCCACACACGCAAATATTCATACCTACACAGCTTTCCATGGTTTACCCCAGACGCTTCACATGCCTTGATTCAATCCACTGACAGCACGTCAACCCCTGTATACCACATCGCTCCAATTCACTCTATTCCTTGCCCTCCTTTCACCCTCCTGCATGTTCAGGCCCCGATCACACAAAATCCTTTTCACTCCATCTTTCCACCTCCAATTTGGTCTCCCTCTTCTCCTCGTTCCCTCCACCTCCGACACATATATCCTCTTGGTCAATCTTTCCTCACTCATTCTCTCCATGTGCCCAAACCACTTCAAAACACCCTCTTCTGCTCTCTCAACCACGCTCTTTTTATTTCCACACATCTCTCTTACCCTTACGTTACTTACTCGATCAAACCACCTCACACCACACATTGTCCTCAAACATCTCATTTCCAGCACATCCATCCTCCTACGCACAACTCTATCCATAGCCCACGCCTCGCAACCATACAACATTGTTGGAACTACTATTCCTTCAAACATACCCATTTTTGCTTTCCGGGATAATGTTCTCGACTTCCACACATTTTTCAAGGCTCCCAAAATTTTCGCCCCCTCCCCCACCCTATGATCCACTTCCGCTTCCATGGTTCCATCCGCTGACAGATCCACTCCCAGATATCTAAAACACTTCACTTCCTCCAGCCTCTCACCATTCAAACTCACCTCCCAATTGACTCGACCCTCAACCCTACTGTACCTAATAACCTTGCTCTTATTGACATTTACTCTTAACTTTCTTCTTCCACACACTTTACCAAACTCCGTCACCAGCTTCTGCAGTTTCTCACATGAATCCGCCACCAGCGCTGTATCATCAGCGAACAACAACTGACTCACTTCCCAAGCTCTCTCATCCCCAACAGACTTCATACTTGCCCCTCTTTCCAAAACTCTTGCATTTACCTCCCTAACAACCCCATCCATAAACAAATTAAACAACCATGGAGACATCACACACCCCTGCCGCAAACCTACATTCACTGAGAACCAATCACTTTCCTCTCTTCCTACACGTACACATGCCTTACATCCTCGATAAAAACTTTTCACTGCTTCTAACAACTTTCCTCCCACACCATATATTCTTAATACCTTCCACAGAGCATCTCTATCAACTCTATCATATGCCTTCTCCAGATCCATAAATGCTACATACAAATCCATTTGCTTTTCTAAGTATTTCTCACATACATTCTTCAAAGCAAACACCTGATCCACACATCCTCTACCACTTCTGAAACCACACTGCTCTTCCCCAATCTGATGCTCTGTACATGCCTTCACCCTCTCAATCAATACCCTCCCATATAATTTACCAGGAATACTCAACAAACTTATACCTCTGTAATTTGAGCACTCACTCTTATCCCCTTTGCCTTTGTACAATGGCACTATGCAAGCATTCCGCCAATCCTCAGGCACCTCACCATGAGTCATACATACATTAAATAACCTTACCAACCAGTCAACAATACAGTCACCCCCTTTTTTAATAAATTCCACTGCAATACCATCCAAACCTGCTGCCTTGCCGGCTTTCATCTTCCGCAAAGCTTTTACTACCTCTTCTCTGTTTACCAAATCATTTTCCCTAACCCTCTCACTTTGCACACCACCTCGACCCAAACACCCTATATCTGCCACTCTGTCATCAGACACATTCAACAAACCTTCAAAATACTCATTCCATCTCCTTCTCACATCACCACTACTTGTTATCACCTCCCCATTTACGCCCTTCACTGAAGTTCCCATTTGCTCCCTTGTCTTACGCACCCTATTTACCTCCTTCCAGAACATCTTTTTATTCTCCCTAAAATTTACTGATAGTCTCTCACCCCAACTCTCATTTGCCCTTTTTTTCACCTCTTGCACCTTTCTCTTGACCTCCTGTCTCTTTCTTTTATACTTCTCCCACTCAATTGCATTTTTTCCCTGCAAAAATCGTCCAAATGCCTCTCTCTTCTCTTTCACTAATACTCTTACTTCTTCATCCCACCACTCACTACCCTTTCTAAACAGCCCACCTCCCACTCTTCTCATGCCACAAGCATCTTTTGCGCAATCCATCACTGATTCCCTAAATACATCCCATTCCTCCCCCACTCCCCTTACTTCCATTGTTCTCACCTTTTTCCATTCTGTACACAGTCTCTCTTGATACTTCTTCACACAGGTCTCCTTCCCAAGCTCACTTACTCTCACCACCTTCTTCACCCCAACATTCACTCTTCTTTTCTGAAAACCCATACTAATCTTCACCTTAGCCTCCACAAGATAATGATCAGACATCCCTCCAGTTGCACCTCTCAGCACATTGACATCCAGAAGTCTCTCTTTCGCACGCCTGTCCATTAACACGTAATCCAATAACATTCATACCCGTTGATAATAACGTAGTGTTGTAGTGTAGGATGCACAGTCATATACTCTTGATAATAACGTAGTGTTGTAGTGTAGGATGCACAGTCATATACTCTTGATAATAACGTAGTGTTGTAGTGTAGGATGCACAGTCATATACTCTTGATAATAACGTAGTGTTGTAGTGTAGGATGCACAGTCATATACTCTTCATAATAACGTAGTGTTGTAGTGTAGGATGCACAGTCATATACTCTTCATAATAACGTAGTGTTGTAGTGTAGGATGCACAGTCATATACTCTTGATAATAACGTAGTGTTGTAGTGTAGGATGCACAGTCATATACTGTTGATGATAACGTAGTGTTGTAGTGTAGGATGCACAGTCATATACTGTTGATGATAACGTAGTGTTGTAGTGTAGGATGCACAGTCATATACTGTTGATGATAACGTAGTGTTGTAGTGTAGATGCACAGTCATATACTGTTGATGATAACGTAGTGTTGTAGTGTAGGATGCACAGTCATATACTGTTGATGATAACGTAGTGTTGTAGTGTAGGATGCACAGTCATATACTGTTGATGATAACGTAGTGTTGTAGTGTAGGATGCACAGTCATATACTGTTGATGATAACGTAGTGTTGTAGTGTAGGATGCACAGTCATATACTGTTGATAATAACGTACTGTTGTAGTGTAGGATGCACAGTCATACACTGTTGATAATAACGTACTGTTGTAGTGTAGGATGCACAGTCATACACTGTTGATAATAACGTACTGTTGTAGTGTAGGATGCACAGTCATACACTGTTGATAATAACGTACTGTTGTAGTGTAGGATGCACAGTCATACACTGTTGATAATAACGTACTGTTGTAGTGTAGGATGCACAGTCATACACTGTTGATAATAACGTAGTGTTCTAGTGT
>NW_027264916.1:0-25092 GCF_036320965.1 Panulirus ornatus
GTGAAGCGTCTGGGGTAACCCATGGAAAGTTTTGTGGGGCTTGGATGTAGAAAGGGAGCTCTGGTTTCGGTGCATTATTACATGAGAGCTAGAGACTACCTCGTGCACATGAGGGGGGAGGGGGTTGTTATTTCATGTGCGGCGGGGTGGCGATGGGAATGAATAAAGGCAGAAAGTATGAATTATGTACACACACACACACACACACACACACACATATATATATATATATATATATATATATATATATATATATATATATATATATATATATATATATATATATATATATATATATATATATATATATATATATATATATATATATACATACCTACACAGCTTTCCATGGTTTACCCCAGACGCTTCACATGCCCTGATTCAATCCACTGATAGCACGTCAACCCCGGTATACCACATCGATCCAATTTACTCTATTCCTTGCCCTCCTTTCACCCTCCTGCATGTTCAGGCCCCGATCACAAAATCTTTTTCACTCCATCTTTCCTCCTCCAATTTGGTCTCCCACTTCTCCTCGTTCCCTCCACCTCCGACACATATATCCTCTTGGTAAATCTTTCCTCACTCATTCTCTCCATGTGCCCAAACCATTTCAAAACACCCTCTTCTGCTCTCTCAGCCACTCTCTTTTTATTTCCACACATCTCTCTTACCCTTACGTTACTTACTCGATCAAACCACCTCACACCACACATTGTCCTCAAACATCTCATTTCCAGCACATCCATCCTCCTGCGCACAACTCCATCCATAGCCCACGCCTCGCAACCATACAACATTGTTGGAACCACTATTCCTTCAAACATACCCATTTTTGCTTTCCGAGATAATGTTCTCGACTTCCACACATTCTTCAAGGCTCCCAGGATTTTCGCCCCCTCCCCCACCCTATGATCCACTTCCGCTTCCATGGTTCCATCCGCTGCCAGATCCACTCCCAGATATCTAAAACACTTTACTTCCTCCAGTTTTTCTCCATTCAAACTTACCTCCCAATTGACTTGACCCTCAACCCTAGTGTACCTAATAACCTTGCTCTTATTCACATTTACTCTTAACTTTCTTCTTTCACACACATTACCAAACTCAGTCACCAGCTTCTGCAGTTTCTCACATGAATCAGCCACCAGCGATGTATCATCAGCGAACAACAACTGACTCACTTCCCAAGCTCTCTCATCCCCAACAGACTTCATACTTGCCCCTCTTTCCAAAACTCTTGCATTTACCTACCTAACAATCCCATCCATAAACAAATTATACAACCATGGAGACATCACACACACCTGCCGCAAACCTACATTCACTGAGAACCAATCACTTTCCTCTCTTCCTACACGTACACATGCCTTACATCCTCGATAAAAACTTTTCACTGCTTCTAACAACTTGCCTCCCACACCATATATTCTTAATGCCTTCCACAGAGCATCTCTATCAACTCTATCATATGCCTTCTCCAGATCCATAAATGCTACATACAAATCCATTTGCTTTTCTAAGTATTTCTCACATACATTCTTCAAAGCAAACACCTGATCCACACATCCTCTACCACTTCTGAAACCACACTGCTCTTCCCCAATCTGATGCTCTGTACATGCCTTCAACCTCTCAATCAATACCCTCCCATATAATTTACCAGAATACTCAACAAACCTATACCTCTGTAATTTGAGCACTCACTCTTATCCCCTTTGCCTTTGTACAATGGCACTATGCACGCATTCCGCCAATCCTCAGGCACCTCAACATGAGTCATACATACATTAAATAACCTTACCAACCAGTCAATAATACAGTCACCCCCTTTTTTAATAAATTCCACTGCAATACCATCCAAACCTGCTGCCTTGCCGGCTTTCATCTTTCGCAAAGCTTTTACTACCTCTTCTCTGTTTACCAAATCATTTTCGGGAACCCTCTCACTTTGCACACCACCTCGACCAAAACACCCTATATCTGCCACTCTATCATCAAACACATTCAACAAACCTTCAAAATACTCACTCCATCTCCTTCTCACATCATCAGTACTTGTTATCACCTCCCCATTTGCGCCCTTCACTGAAGTTCCCATTTGCTCCCTTCTCTTACGCACTTTGTTTACCTCCTTCCAGAACATCATTTTATTCTCCCTAAAATTTAATGATACTCTCTCACCCCAACTCTCATTTCCCCTCTTTTTCACCTCTTGCACCTTTCTCTTGACCTCGTGTCTCTTTCTTTTGTACATCTCCCACTCAATTGCATTTTTTCCCTGCAAAAATCGTCCAAATGCCCCTCTCTTCTCTTTCACTAATAATCTTACTTGGGGTGAAGAGGGTGGTGAGAGTAAGTGAGCTTGGGAAGGAGACTTGTGTGAGGAAGTACCAGGAGAGACTGAGTACAGAATGGAAAAAGGTGAGAACAATGGAAGTAAGGAGAGTGGGGGAGGAATGGGATATATATATATATATATATATATATATATATATATATATATATATATATATATATATATATATATATATATATATATATATATATATATATATATATATATATATATATATATATATATATATTGTTACGAACACGTGTGTGTCCTTGAGTATGGTGTTGATATTTCTTATCAGGACGAGGATTAAGGCCTCCCTCTGAGACGTCCTCGGAGCTTCTGTTCACACCAAGCATTAGGCTTAATAATTTAATTTTAATTTAATTCTGAAACCAGATGGTCATTTGTCCTTGAGCACCCCGACCCTTCTCCGCGGCGGGGGGATTAAGTTGTCATCAGCTGCGGAATATTTCACCACAGTACTGGACATGTCATCGCTGTAGGCTTAAACAGGAGTGAGGGTGATCTATGCAGTTTGAGCTACGCATCCTCCAACCAATCAGAATATTTCTTAGTCCCATAGCCAATCAAAATGTAAGGTTGTATATCAGCAAGGGCGAACGCTTGTCTTTACTGTAATATATACCCATGACACCCGCTGAGTCTCTCTCTCTCTAGCCCAGCGAAGTAAGTGGTCCACCCCTGCTGTAAGCCCTGTTATGTTGTAAGCCTGTAAGCCCGGCTGTGCTATAAGCCCGTTACTACTGTGTCACGTCTGGTTTAGCTAAGTGTTTACACTGTCACGTCAGGTCTAACTAAGTGTAATGTTATCGAATAAAGTGTCTTAAAGGAAAGAGAACTCCTGGCTTGAAATCTTATCTGGAATGTTACCTCATGTTCGATGTTAACTCTTATGTTTAGTGTAAACGTAAATGATTGATGCTTGATTTATGTGCCTATCTTTGTACACTTGAATTCTTTCATTATAAGCAGATTTAATGTAATGCTGGTCTTTAATTCAATCTCAAAACTTTATTATTGTGTTATCCGGAGTTGTGCAACTTGACAAATCTATAACGTCCTTGCAAGACAAGGATCAGTAGTGTTTGTAACATATGTTTCTGGCGACCTTGCTCGAATAAGTATTGAGTTCGTAACATATAAATTGGCGACCTTGCCAGGATATTTCTTGCCTTAACGGAATCTCTTTCCTTTTCGTTAATGATGCCGTTGACCAGCAACGCTGACGTTGACCAGTTCTGTCGATCTGAGCCCTCTCACGAGGACATCAAATCTTGATCAAAGCATGAGTTGAAGCTTATTGCAAATAGGTTAACATTGAATTATGACCGGAAAGCTAGTAAAGTACAGTTGGAGACCTTAGTCATAAATCATCTTGCTAGTGAACAGATAGTAGATTCTGCGCCTGATGTTGAAATTAGTGTCGACAATACCGCTCCATCAGTGACGTCGACCGAAGCCTCGATCCCTCCTCATATCCCTAATGATGATAATGTTAATCCCGAATACTGGCGAATTCAACTAGAGATAGCTAAGATCAATGCCGAAATGCAAAAGGAGTGGATCGCCCTCGAACGTTAAAAAATCAGACTTAACGCTTCACCATCAGGACCAGTGTCGTCTCGGTTGGGAGACTTACATCTTGTACCTAAGTTCAATGAAGATAATGTGGCTTCCTTTTTCCTTAAATTTGAACAGACCGCCCGTGACTGCTCTTGGCCGAAGTCAGCCTGGGTGACAGTTTTGCGGCCCCTCCTTTTTGGCAAAGCTGAATCCACATACACCGCGTTGAACGATGACCAGTGTGGTGATTATGAGGTCGTTAAGCAGGCAGTGATAAATTCTTATCATTTAAGTCCGGAAGCACAACGACTCAGATTTCGAACTAAGCATAAGCGCCCTGATCAACCCTACCTAGATCACTTTTGTGAGAAGTACAAGTTAGCCGTACGGTGGGTACGTTCCGCGGGAGCTTATATTGATGCTGAATCGGTCCTGAAACTATTTGTGTTCGAGGAATGTAAGGACGGTCTACCCCGTGATGTACGGCAGTACGTAATAACTAAAGCAGCGAAGGATTTTGAGGAGGCTGGGAAACTAGCAGACGAGTACATGTTAGATGTCAAACTTGACGCGGGCATGCGTTCAAAGGGCTACGACGGCAGAGGGAGGACCAATGATTATGTAATCCCACCTGAATCTGCTACCTTGCCGGTAACTCATAAAAGTCAGGGGAAATACTCCCAGAAAGTAAAGTTTTGCTCACACTGTGGCAAGGATGGGCACCAGGTGAGGGATTGCTGGGCTCGAGTGAAGGAATCCAGAGATTCTACCAAGAGTAGACCGGTGAATCTCGTCTCAACCTTAGGGCCACTTAGTAAAGTAGGTGAGGCTGTCCCTGCTCTTAGGAAAAAGAGGGGTTGCGAGAGTATCAATCAATCTGTAGTTAAGGATCCGTTCTGTGGGAACTACAATGCGTTCCTGTCTGAGGGCTATGTTAGTAGATGTGGTGTACGACGAAAAGTGACCGTATTACGGGATTCTGGTGCGCTGCAGTCCCTGATGTTGGATGGCTTGGTGCCGCGAGGAGAGTTTGGAGACCGAGTCTTGCTAGATGGCTGTCGGGTCCCAAGGAAGCTCCACTAGTCGATGTGAGGGTAGAAACAGATCTCTTCACGGGCCATGCTCTCATAGGAGTTGTCAGGTGTGGACTTTGTGTTAGGCAATGACTTAGCGGGTGGGAAGATGAAACCAATGCCGGTGTTGCCTAAGGACCCTGTGGAGTCCACGGAGGCAGTGCAGCTTGAGGAAGATGTACCGGAGATAGTTCCCAACCACGATGATGCCAGGTCTATGACGGCTGGCACGGCAGGCCGTGTGCCTGAGGACATAGCCGTTGAAACGGAGGAAGTGAAGACCAGCGAGAGGAGGCTGTGTGATACCCTCTCCCCTGGTATAGACTCCGTTGAAACGCAGGAAGTTAAGACTCTCCCCCCGACTGAGACCAGCAATAGGAAGCTGTGTGATACCCTCTCCCCTGGTGTGGCCTCCGTTGAGACAGTGGACTTAAAGACTCTTCATGAGAGTGAGGCCAGCGAGAGGAAGCTGTGTGATACCCTCTCCCCTGGTGTAGACTCCGTTAAGACGGAGGAAGTTAAGTCTCTCCCTACGAGTGAGTCTAGTGAGAGGGAGCTCTGTGATACCCTCTCCCTTGGTGTAGACTCCATTGAGACTGAGGATTTGTCTCATGCCCATTCAAGAAAGACTCAGGATTTGAGGACGTCTTCTGAGGATGAAATTAGTAAGAAGCTGTGTGATACCCCCTGTGCTAGTTTCGAGTCCGAACGAGATTCAGTGGGTGAGACTGAGGATTTGTCTCGCGCCCATTCAAGAGAGTCTCAGGAACGGAGGACAGTATGGTATGACAAACGATCTCGTTCAAGAAGGTTTGAGGCGGGCGACGAGGTGTTGCTTCAACTACAGCAGCCAGGTCAACCCTTGGCTGTCTGTTCTCAGGGTTCCTACACCATTATCTGGAGTGTAGGAGACTCAAATTACCTTGTCTCTACCCCCGATAGGCTCAGAGGTCAGAGATTATGCCACGTCAACATGCTTAAACCATATTTCAGCCGTGATCCTCCCCCCTTGGAACCGACGGTGCCAGCCTGCATCATCTTACGTCCAGCAGTGGCCGTGTGTGACGAAGTCGACGACGTAGCTGCGAGTGCCTCGAAGACCTGGGACCCGGGCGGAGGCGTGAGAGAACTGAAGTGTTGCTTGTATATAGTTGGGTACTATAGGATGTTCATTGTAAATTTTGCAACAGTCGTAACCCCTCTGACAGATTTATTAAAGAATGATATCAGATGTTTGGAATGAGCAGTGTGAGACAGTCTCTCTTATTAGTTAGGAACCCTACTTTTCAACTGTTTTATTTTGCAGGCTCCAACCAGATTAGCTGTGAATGCCGCCAGTGTTGTAAAGGCTGGTGAGGTCCCCATGCAGGAGGACAAGGAGAAGGTTGAGCCCAAACAGATAGCCCCACCATGAAGAGGGAACTTTTGTTTTGCTATTTGCATTGTAGCACTTTCTGTATGTGTTCTTAAAGCAATCATTAGAAGAAACCTTTGTTTTTGCTATGTGTATTATAACATTTTATATACTTGTGTCCTTCAGCAAATCAATTTAGAGTGTACTGTCTACCAACCCTTCAAAATGTTAACAAGTTATGGGAACGGAGTCAATATTAAATAGGTGGGCCTTATTATGTACAATTTATACGTTACATTGTATTCAGCACACCTCATGTGTTAACAGATTGTGTTACCTGAATGTTTATCCCGCTCTTAAGAAAATTCTTCTTCCAGGAATTTTCTCCTTTAAGGAGGGGGGTGTTACGAACACGTGTGTGTCCTTGTGTATGGTGTTGATATTTCTTATCAGGACGAGGATTAAGGCCTCCCTCTGAGACGTCCTCGAAGATTCTATTCACGCCAAGCATTAGGCTTGATAATTTAATTTTAATTTAATTTTGAAACCAGATGGTCATTTGTCCTTGAGCACCATAACCCTTCTCCGAGGCGGGGGGATTAAGTTGTCATCAGCTGCGGAATATTTCACCACAGTACTGGACATGTCATCGCTGTAGGCTTAAACAGGAGTGAGGGTGATCTATGCAGTTTGAGCTACGCATCCTCCAACCAATCAGAATATTTCTTAGTCCCATAGCCAATCAAAATGTAAGGTTGTATATCAGCAAGGGCGAACGCTTGTCTTTACTGTAATATATACCCATGACACCCGCTGAGTCTCTCTCTCTCTAGCCCAGCGAAGTAAGTGATCCACCCCTGCTGTAAGCCCTGTTGTGTTGTAAACCTGTAAGCCCGGCTGTGCTATAAGCCCGTTACTACTGTGTCACGTCAGGTTTAGCTAAGTGTAATGTTATCGAACAAAGTGTCTTAAAGGAAAGAGAACTTGCTTGAAATCTTATCTGGAATGTTACCTCATGTTCAATGTTAACTCTTATGTTTAGTGATAACGTAAATCATTGATGCTTGATTTATGTGCCTATCTTTGTACACTTGAATTCTTTCATTATAAGTAGATTTAATGTAATGCTGGTCTTTAATTCAATCTCATAACTTTATTATTGTGTTATCCTGAGTTGTGCAACTTGACAAATCTATAACATCCTTGCAAGACAAGGATCAGTAGTGTTTGTAACATATGTTACTGGCGACCTTGCTCGAATAAGTATTGAGTTCGTAACAATAAATATATATATATATATATATATATATATATATATATATATATATATATATATATATATATATATATATATATATATATATATTTTGCTTTGTCGCAGTCTCCCGCGTTTGCGAGGTAGCGCACGGAAACAGACGAAAGAAATGGCCCAACCCACCCCCATACACATGTATATACATACACGTCCACACACGCAAATACACACACCTATACATCTCAATGTACACATATATACACACGAACAGACACACACATATACCCATGCACACAATTCACACTGTCTGCCTTTATTCATTCCCATCGCCACCTCGCCAAACATGCAATACCATCCCCCTCCCCCCTCATATGTGCGAGGTAGCGCTAGGAAAAAACAACAAAGGCCCCATTCGTTCACACTCAGTCTCTAGCTGTCATGCAATAATACCCGAACCACAGCTCCCTTTCCACATCCAGGCCTCACACTACTTTCATGGTTTACCCCAGACGCTTCACATGCCCTGATTCAATCCACTGACAGCACGTCAACCCCGGTATACCACTTCGATCCAAATCACTCTATTCCTTGCCCTCCTTTCACCCACCTGCATGTTCAGGCCCCGATCACTCAAAATCTTTTTCACTCCATCTTTCCACCTCCAATTTGGTCTCCCACTTCTCCTCGTTCCCTCCACCTCCGACACATATATCCTCTTGGTCAATCTTTACTCACATATTCTCTCCATGTGCCCAAACCATTTCAAAACACCCTCTTCTGCTTTCTCAACCACGCTCTTTTTATTTCCACACATCTCTCTTACCCTTACATTACTTACTCGATCAAACAACCTCACACCACACATTGTCCTCAAACATCTCATTTCCAGCACATCCACCCAAAAGAAGGAACAGAGAAGGGGGTCAGGTGAGGATATTCCCTCTAAGGCCCAGTCCTCTGTTCTTAACGCTACCTCGCTAATGCGGGAAATGGCGAATAGTATGAAAGAAAAGAAAGAAATATATATATATATATATATATATATATATATATATATATATATATATATATATATATATATATATATATATATATATATATATATATATATATATATATATATATTTATATATATATATATATATTTATATATATATATATATATATATATATATATATATATATATATATATATATATATATATATATATATATATATATATATATATATATATATATATATATATATATATATATATATATATATATATATATATATATATATAAATATATATATATATATATATATATATATATATATATATATATATATATATATATATATATATATATATATATATATACGGAGACCGTAAGACGTGATTATCGTCGCTCAGGTTCGCCATGGCTTTCGCGTAGTGTGTGTTTTATATGTGAAATATTCGCCAAATATTGTATATTTGTGTGTGTGTGTGCGCGTCAAAAAGATTATGAATATCGATAGTGAATATTTGAAGAAGACTCGCTTCTGAATCACCATCGGAAGGGGGCGTGTTGTGACCCTGGGGCGCCGCGGCAGGCCAGTGACCCCCAGGGGCGTGTTGTGACCCTGGGAGACCGCGGCGAAGAAATGGACGTCTTGCGCTGAAGCCCCTGGGGTCACCACCGCCCGTGTGCTAAGGGACGAAGGGTCATCATACGCAGCAACTCCAGATACACGGGGATCTCAGCGCAAGGACGTGTGTGTGTGTGTGTGAGAGAAGAGCAGCGCTTTCAGACTTCAGGAAGTCATATATGAACTGTACATGCCTGAAGGAACATGGGAGAAGACGAGGTAAGTTTGACGGATCCTCACCGAAGTCATAGTTCGAACCCAGCCATCCTGACGCATCTGCAGGTGTACTTCCCCAACGCCAAGCATGCAGAGTTCCAGTTCGTGACTGTACCCAACGTCCTAGTCCGGATCAACCCTTCCGTCACCATTGGTCGAAGGAAAGACGAACGCTGAACAGTTGTGTTACTGGAGTGATAGTTTTCATGCATGGTGTTTTGACAAGAAAATAGTGAAGTTGGAGAAGAATGTAGCTTAGACATTGAAGCTTATTGATTCATTGGTGAAATTGATGAGAACTGCTATTGGTGTTTGTGTGAATAAATTGTACATTTCCTTTTCCATAGCCAGAGGTTGATCCATTATGTGACGTTCATTTTTTTCATTCTTTTCAAGCTAAAAGTTTGTTTTCTAAATTGTTTCTTACATTTTTTCATATGTATATATATGTATGTGTGTGTGTGTGTGTGTATGTGCGTATGTGTGTGTGTGTGTGTGTGTGTATATATATATATATGTATATTATCCCTGGGGATAGGGGTGAAAGAATACTTCCCACGTATTCCTCGCGTGTCGTAGAAAGCGACTAGAGGGGACGGGAGCGGGGGGCCGGAAATCCTCCCCTCCTTGTATTAACTTTCTAAAATGGGAAACAGAAGAAGGAGTCACGCGGGGAGTGCTCATCCTCCTCGAAGGCTCAGAGTGGGGTGCCTAAATGTGTGTGGATGTAACCAAGATGTGAAAAAAGGAGAGATAGGTAGTATGTTTGAGGAAAGGAACCTGGATGTTTTGGCTCTGAGTGAAACGAAGCTCAAGGGTAAAGGGGAAGAGTGGTTTGGAAATGTCTGGGGAGTGAAGTCAGGGGTTAGTGAGAGGACAAGAGCAAGGGAAGGAGTAGCAATACTCCTGAAACAGGAGTTGTGGGAGTATGTGATAGAATGTAAGAGAGTAAATTCTCGATTAATATGGGTAAAATTGAAAGTTGATGGAGAGAGGTGGGTGATTATTGGTGCATATGCACCTGGGCATGAGAAGAAAGATCATGAGAGGCAAGTGTTTTGGGAGCAGCTAAATGAGTGTGTTAGCGGTTTTGATGCACGAGACCGGGTTATAGTGATGGGTGATTTGAATGCAAAGGTGAGTAATGTGGCAGTTGAGGGAATAATTGGTATGCATGGGGTGTTCAGTGTTGTAAATGGAAATGGTGAAGAGCTTGTAGATTTATGTGCTGAAAAAGGACTGATGATTGGGAATACCTGGTTTAAAAAGCGAGATATACATAAGTATACTTATGTAAGTAGGAGAGATGGCCAGAGAGCGTTATTGGATTACGTGTTAATTGACAGGCGTGCGAAAGAGAGACTTTTGGATGTCAATGTGCTGAGAGGTGCAACTGGAGGGATGTCTGATCATTATCTTGTGGAGGCTAAGGTGAAGATTAGTATGGGTTTTCAGAAAAGAAGAGTGAATGTTGGGGTGAAGAAGGTGGTGAGAGTAAGTGAGCTTGGGAAGGAGACCTGTGTGATTAAGTATCAGGAGAGACTGTGTACAGAATGGAAAAAGGTGAGAACAATGGAAGTAAGGGGAGTGGGGGAGGAATGGGATGTATTTAGGGAATCAGTGATGGATTGCGCAAAAGATGCTTGTGGCATGAGAAGAGTGGGAGGTGGGCTGTTTAGAAAGGGTAGTGAGTGGTGGGATGAAGAAGTAAGAGTATTAGTGAAAGAGAAGAGGGAGGCATTTGGACGATTTTTGCAGGGAAAAAATGCAATTGAGTGGGAGAAGTATAAAAGAAAGAGACAAGAGGTCAAGAGAAAGGTGCAAGAGGTGAAAAAAAGGGCAAATGAGAGTTGGGGTGAGAGACTATCAGTAAATTTTAGGGAGAATAAAAAGATGTTCTGGAAGGAGGTAAATAGGGTGCGCAAGACAAGGGAGCAAATGGGAACTTCAGTGAAGGGCGTAAATGGGGAGGTGATAACAAGTAGTGGTGATGTGAGAAGGAGATGGAATGAGTATTTTGAAGGTTTGTTGAATGTGTCTGATGACAGAGTGGCAGATATAGGGTGTTTTGGTCGAGGTGGTGTGCAAAGTGAGAGGGTTAGGGAAAATGATTTGGTAAACAGAGAAGAGGTAGTAAAAGCTTTGCGGAAGATGAAAGCCGGCAAGGCAGCAGGTTTGGATGGTATTGCAGTGGAATTTATAAAAAAAGGGGGTGACTGTATTGTTGACTGGTTGGTAAGGTTATTTAATGTATGTATGACTCATGGAGAGGTGCCTGAGGATTGGCGGAATGCGTGCATAGTGCCATTGTACAAAGGCAAAGGGGATAAGAGTGAGTGCTCAAATTACAGAGGTATAAGTTTGTTGAGTATTCCTGGTAAATTATATGGGAGGGTATTGATTGAGAGGGTGAAGGCATGTACAGAGCATCAGATTGGGGAAGAGCAGTGTGGTTTCAGAAGTGGTAGAGGATGTGTGGATCAGGTGTTTGCTTTGAAGAATGTATGTGAGAAATACTTAGAAAAGCAAATGGATTTGTATGTAGCATTTATGGATCTGGAGAAGGCATATGATAGAGTTGATAGAGATGCTCTGTGGAAGGTATTAAGAATATATGGTGTGGGAGGCAAGTTGTTAGAAGCAGTGAAAAGTTTTTATCGAGGATGTAAGGCATGTGTACGTGTAGGAAGAGAGGAAAGTGATTGGTTCTCAGTGAATGTAGGTTTGCGGCAGGGGTGTGTGATGTCTCCATGGTTGTTTAATTTGTTTATGGATGGGGTTGTTAGGGAGGTAAATGCAAGAGTCTTGGAAAGAGGGGCAAGTATGAAGTCTGTTGGGGATGAGAGAGCTTGGGAAGTGAGTCAGTTGTTGTTCGCTGATGATACAGCGCTGGTGGCGGATTCATGTGAGAAACTGCAGAAGCTGGTGACGGAGTTTGGTAAAGTGTGTGGAAGAAGAAAGTTAAGAGTAAATGTGAATAAGAGCAAGGTTATTAGGTACAGTAGGGTTGAGGGTCAAGTCAATTGGGAGGTGAGTTTGAATGGAGAAAAACTGGAGGAAGTGAAGTGTTTTAGATATCTGGGACTGGATCTGTCAGCGGATGGAACCATGGAAGCGGAAGTGGATCATAGGGTGGGGGAGGGGGCAAAAATTTTGGGAGCCTTGAAAAATGTGTGGAAGTCGAGAACATTATCCCGGAAAGCAAAAATGGGTATGTTTGAAGGAATAGTGGTTCCAACAATGTTGTATGGTTGCGAGGCGTGGGCTATGGATAGAGTTGTGCGCAGGAGGATGGATGTGCTGGAAATGAGATGTTTGAGGACAATGTGTGGTGTGAGGTGGTTTGATCGAGTGAGTAACGTAAGGGTAAGAGAGATGTGTGGAAATAAAAAGAGCGTGGTTGAGAGAGCAGAAGAGGGTGTTTTGAAGTGGTTTGGGCACATGGAGAGAATGAGTGAGGAAAGATTGACCAAGAGGATATATGTGTCGGAGGTGGAGGGAACGAGGAGAAGAGGGAGACCAAATTGGAGGTGGAAAGATGGAGTGAAAAGGATTTTGTGTGATCGGGGCCTGAACATGCAGGAGGGTGAAAGGAGGGCAAGGAATAGAGTGAATTGGAGCGATGTGGTATACAGGGGTTGACGTGCTGTCAGTGGATTGAATCAAGGCATGTGAAGCGTCCGGGGTAAACCATGGAAAGCTGTGTAGGTATGTATATTTGCGTGTGTGGACGTATGTATGTACATGTGTATGGGGGGGGTTGGGCCATTTCTTTCGTCTGTTTCCTTGCGCTACCTCGCAGACGCGGGAGACGGCGACGAGGTATAAAAAAAAAAAAAAAAAAAAAAAATATATATATATATATATATATATATATATATATATATATATATATATATATATATATATATATATATATTTTCCCTGGGGATAGGGGAGAAAGAATACTTCCCACGTATTCCCTGCGTGTCGTAGAAGGCGACTAAAAGGTGAGGGAGCGGGGGGCTGGAAATCCTCCCCTCTCGTTTTTTTTTTCAATTTTCCAAAGGAAGGAACAGAGAAGGGGGCCGGGTGAGGATGTTTCCTCAGAGGCCCAGTCCTCTGTTCTTAACGCTACCTCGCTGAGGCGGGAAATGGGGAATAGTATGGAAAAAAAAAAAAAAAAAAAAAAAAATATATATATATATATATATATATATATATATATATATATATATATTTATATGTATATATATATATATATATATATATATATATATATATATATATATATATATATATTTTTTTTTTTTTTTCATACTATTCGCTATATACCGCGATAGCGAGGTAGCGTTAAGAACAGAGGACTGGGCCTTTGAGGGAATATCCTCACCTGGCCCTCTTCTCTGTTCCTTCTTTTGGAAAATTAAAAAAAAAAAAAAACGAGAGGGGATGATTTCAAGCCCCCCGCACCCTTCCCTTTTAGTCGCCTTCTACGACACGCAGGGAATACGTGGGAAGTATTCTTTCTCCCCTATCCCCAGGGATATATATATATATATATATATATATATATATATATATATATATATATATGTGTATATCCTCAGGCACCTCACCATGAGTCATACATACATTGAATAACCTTACCAACCAGTCAACAATACAGTCACCCCCTTTTTTAATAAATTCCACTGCAATACCATCCAAACCTGCTGCCTTGCCGGCTTTCATCTTCCGCAAAGCTTTCACTACCTCTTCTCTGTTTACCAAATCATTTTCCCTAACCCTCTCACTTTGCACACCACCTCGACCAAAACACCCTATATCTGCCACTCTATCATCAAACACATTCAACAAACCTTCAAAATACTCACTCCATCTCCTTCTCACATCACCACTACTTGTTATCACCTCCCCATTTGCACCATTCACTGAAGTTCCCATTTGCTCCCTTGTCTTACGCACTTTATTTACCTCCTTCCAGAACATCTTTTTATTCTCCCTAAAATTTAATGATACTCTCTCACCCCAACTCTCATTTGCCCTTTTTTTCACCTCTTGCACCTTTCTCTTGACCTCCTGTCTCTTTCTTTTATACATCTCCCACTCAATTGCATTTTTTCCCTGCAAGGGGATAAGAGTGAGTGCTCAAATTACAGAGGTATAAATTTGTTGAGTATTCCTGGTAAATTATATGGGAGGGTATTGATTGAGAGGGTGAAAGCATGTACAGAGCATCAGATTGGGGAAGAGCAGTGTGGTTTCAGAAGTGGTAGAGGATGTGTGGATCAGGTGTTTGCTTTGAAGAATGTATGTGAGAAATACTTAGAAAAGCAAATGGATTTGTATGTAGCATTTATGGATCTGGAGAAGGCATATGATAGAGTTGATAGAGATGCTCTGTGGAAGGTATTAAGAATATATGGTGTGGGAGGAAAGTTGTTAGAAGCAGTGAAAAGTTTTTATCGAGGATGTAAGGCATGTGTACGTGTAGGAAGAGAGGAAAGTGATTGGTTCTCAGTGAATGTAGGTTTGCGGCAGGGGTGTGTGATGTCTCCATGGTTGTTTAATTTGTTTATGGATGGAGTTGTTAGGGAGGTAAATGCAAGAGTTTTGGAAAGAGGGGCAAGTATGAAGTCTGTTGGGGATGAGAGAGCTTGGGAAGTGAGTCAGTTGTTGTTCGCTGATGATACAGCGCTGGTGGCTGATTCACGTGAGAAACTGCAGAAGCTGGTGACTGAGTTTGGTAAAGTGTGTGGAAGAAGGAAGTTAAGAGTAAATGTGAATAAGAGCAAGGTTATTAGGTACAGTAGGGTTGAGGGTCAAGTCAATTGGGAGGTGAGTTTGAATGGAGAAAAACTGGAGGAAGTGAAGTGTTTTAGATATCTGGGAGTGGATCTGGCAGCGGATGGAACCATGGAAGCGGAAGTGGATCATAGGGTGGGGGAGGGGGCGAAAATTCTGTGGGCCTTGAAGAATGTGTGGAAGTCGAGAACATTATCTCGGAAAGCAAAAATGGGTATGTTTGAAGGAATAGTGGTTCCAACAATGTTGTATGGTTGCGAGGCGTGGTCTATGGATAGAGTTGTGCGCAGGAGGATGGATGTGCTGGAAATGAGATGTTTGAGGACAATGTGTGGTGTGAGGTGGTTTGATCGAGTGAGTAACGTAAGGGTAAGAGAGATGTGTGGAAATAAAAAGAGCGTGGTTGAGAGAGCAGAAGAGGGTGTTTTGAAGTGGTTTGGGCACATGGAGAGGATGAGTGAGGAAAGATTGACCAAGAGGATATATGTGTCGGAGGTGGAGGGAGCAAGGAGAAGAGGGAGACCAAATTGGAGGTGGAAAGATGGAGTGAAAAAGATTTTGTGTGATCGGGGCCTGAACATGCAGGAGGGTGAAAGGAGGGCAAGGAATAGAGTGAATTGGAGCGATGTGGTATACCGGGGTTGACGTGCTGTCAGTGGATTGAATCAAGGCATGTGAAGCGTCTGGGGTAAACCATGGAAAGCTGTGTAGGTATGTATATTTGCGTGTGTGGACGTATGTATATACATGTGTATGGAGGGGGGGTTGGGCCATTTCTTTCGTCTGTTTCCTTGCGCTACCTCGCAAACGCGGGAGACAGCGACAAAGTATAAAAAAAAGTATATATATATATATATATATATATATATATATATATATATATATATATATATGATAACAAGTAGTGGGTGATGTGAGGAGATGGAGTGAGTATTTTGAAGGTTTGTTGAATGTGTTTGATGATAGTGTGGCAGATATAGGGTGTTTTGGTCGAGGTGGTGTGCAAAGTGAGAGGGTTAGGGAAAATTATTTGGTAAACAGAGAAGAGGTAGTAAAAGCTTTGCGGAAGATGAAAGCCGGCAAGGCAGCAGGTTTGGATGGTATTGCAGTGGAATTTATTAAAAAAGGGGGTGACTGTACTATTGACTGGTTGTAAGGTTATTTAATATATGTATGACTCATGGTGAGTTGCCTGAGGATTGGCGGAATCCGTGCATAGTGCCATTGTACAAAGACAAAAGGGAAAAGAATGAGTACTGAAATTACAGAGGTATAAGTTTGTTGAGTATTCCTGGTAAATTATATGGGAGGGTATTGATTGAGCGGGTGAAGGCATGTACAGAGCATCAGATTGGGGAAGAGCAGTGTGGTTTCAGAAGTGGTAGAGGATGTGTGGATCAGGTGTTTACTTTGAAGAATGTATGCGAGAAATACTTAGAAAAGCAAATGGATTTGTATGTAGCATTTATGGATCTGGAGAAGGCATATGATAGAGTTGATAGAGATGCCCTGTGGAAGGTATTAAGAATATATGGTGTGGGAGGCAAGTTGTTGAAACAGTGAAAAGTTTTTATCGAGGAAGTGAGGCATGGGTACGTGTAGGAAGAGAGGAAAGTGATTGGTTCTCAGTGAATGTAGGTTTGCGGCAGGGGTGTGTGATGTCTCCATGGTTGTTTAATTTGTTTATGGATGGGGTTGTTAGGGAGGTGAATGCAAGAGTTTTGGAAAGAGGGGCAAGTATGAAGTCTGTTGGGGGTGAGAGAGCTTGGGACGTGAGTCAGTTGTTGTTCGCTGATGATACAGCGCTGGTGGCTGATTCATGTGAGAAACTGCAGAAGCTGGTGACTGAGTTTGGTAAAGTGTGTGAGAGAAAAAAGTTAAGAGTAAATGTGAATAAGAGCGAGGTAATTAGGTACAGTAGGGTTGAGGGTCAAGTCAATTGGGAGGTAAGTTTGAATGGAGAAAAACTGGAGGAAGTAAAGTGTTTTAGATATCTGGGAGTGGATCTGGCAGCGGATGGAACCATGGAAGCGGAAGTAGATTATATGGTTGGGGAGGGGGCGAAAATCCTGGGAGCCTTGAAGAATGTGTGGAAGTCGAGAACATTATCTCGGAAAGCAAAAATGGGTATGTTTGAAGGAATAGTGGTTCCAACAATGTTGTATGGTTGCGAGGCGTGGACTATGGATAGAGTTGTGCGCAGGAAAATGGATGTGCTGGAAATGAGATGTTTGAGGACAATGTGTGGTGTGAGGTGGTTTGATCGAGTAAGTAACGTAAGGGTAAGAGAGATGTGTGGAAATAAAAAGAGCGTGGTTGAGAGAGCAGAAGAGGGTGTTTTGAAATGGTTTGGGCACATGGAGAGAATGAGTGAGGAAAGATTGACCAAGAGGATATATGTGTCGGAGGTGGAGGGAACGAGGAGAAGTGGGAGACCAAATTGGAGTTGGAAAGATGGAGTGAAAATGATTTTGTGTGATCGGGGCCTGAACATGGAGGAGGGTGAAAGGAGGGCAAGGAATAGAGTGAACTGGATCGATGTGTTATACCGGGGTTGACGTGCTGTCAGTTGATTGAATCAGGGCATGTGAAGCGTCTGGGGTAAACCATTGAAAGCTGTGTAGGTATGTATATTTGCGTGTGTGGACGTATGTATATACATGTGTATGGGGGTGGGTTGAGCCATTTCTTTCGTCTGTTTCCTTGCGCTACCTCGCAAACGCGGGAGACAGCGACAAAGAAAAAAAAAAAAAGAAATATATATATATATATATATATATATATATATATATATATATATATATATATATATATATATATATATGTATATATATATATATATATATATATATATATATATATATGTATATATATATATATATATATATATATATATATATATTCATATGCATTTATTATACTTTGTCGCTGTCTCCCGCGTTAGCAAGGAAGCGCAATGAAACAGACGAAAGAATGGCCCATCCCAGCCACACAAACATTCATATACATACACGTCCACACACACACATATACATACCTATGCATATCAATGTATACATATATATATATATATATATATATATATATATATATATATATATATATATATATATATATATATATATATATATATATATATATATATATATATATATATATATATATATATATATATATATATATATATATATATATATATATATTTACACACACAAACATACACATATATACACATGTACATAATTCATACTGTCTGCCCTTATTCATTCCCACCGCCACCCCGCCACATATGAAATGACAACCCCCTCCCCCTGTATGTCCGCGAGGTAGAGCTAGGAAAAGACAACAAAGGCCACATTCGTTCACACTCAGGGTCTAGCTGTCTTGTATAATGCGCCGAAATCACAGCTCCCTTTCCACATCCAGGCTCTACAAAACTTTCCATGGTTTACCTCAGACGCTTCACTTGCCCTGTTTCAATCCATTGACAGCACGTCCACCTCCACCTCCAATTTGGTCTCCCACATCTTCTCGTTCCCTCCAATGTATGTATTGTTCATGGTGAAGTACCTGAGGATTGGCGGAATGCATGCATACTGCCATTGCATAAAGGCAAAGGAGATGAAGTTGAGTGCTCAAATTACAGAATTATTAAATTGTTGATTATTCCTGGGAAATTATATTGGGAGGGTATTGATTGAGAGGGTGAAGGCATGTACAGACCATCAGATTGGGGAAGAGCAGTGTGATTTCAAAAGTAGTAGAGTATGTGTGGATCCAGAGTATGCTTTGAAGAATGTATGTTATAGATACTTAGAAAAAGAAATGGATTTGTATGTAGCATGTAAGGTGTTAAGGCATATGAAAGACTTGATTGAGATGATCTCTGAAAGTTATCAAGATGGGTGGTAAGTTGCTAGAAGCAGTGAAAAGCTTTTATCGAGAATGTAATTCAAGTGTACGAGTAGGAAGTGGGGAAAGTGATTGGTTCCCAGTAGATGTTGGTTTGCAGCAGGGGTGCGTGATGTTTCCATAGATGTTTAATTTGTTTATGGATGGAGTTGTTAGGGGGTGAATGCAAGAGTTTTGGGGAGTTGGGCAAGTATGCAGTCTGATGTGGACAAGATGGTTGGGAAGTGTCAGTAGTTGTTCGCTGATGATACAGCGCTGGTGGTTGATTCGTGTGAGAAACTGCAGTAGTTTCTGACCTATTTGATAAAGTGTTTGAAAGAAGAAACCTGAAAGTATATACGAATAAGAGCAAGGTTATTAGGTTCAGTAGGGATGAGGGACAATTCAGTTGGGAGGTAAGACTGAATAGAAAAAAATAACTGGAGGAAGTCGAGTGTTTTAGGTATCTGGAAGTGAATTTAGCAGCGGATGGAACAATGGAAGCGGAAGTGAGTCTCAGGGTGGGGGAGAGGGTGAAGGTTCTGATAGCGTTGAAGAAAGTGTGGTGGGCGAGAACGTTATCTTGGAGAGCTGAAATCAATATGTTTAAAAGGATAGTAGTTCTAACAATGTTATATGGCTGTGAGGCATGGGCTATAGATAGGGTTGTGGGGAAGAGGGGTTGTGTTGGAAATGAGATGTTTGAGGACAATGTGTGGTGTGAGGTGGTTTGACCGAATACGTAGTGAAAGGGTAAGGGAGATGTGTGGTAATAAAAACAGTGTGGTAGAGAGAGCAGAATAGAGAGTATTTAAATGTTTGGGTCAACTGGAGAGAATGAGTAAGGAAAGATTGACAAAGAGGATATATGTATCAGACGTGGAAGAAACGAGAAGTGGGAGACTAGATTAGAGGTGGAAGTATGGAGTGAAAAACATTTCGAGCGATTGGGGCCCGAACATACAAGAGGGTGAAAGGCGTGCAAGTAATAGAATGAATTAGAACGATGTGGTATATCCGTTTCGACGTGCTGTAACTGGATTGATCCAGGGCATGAAGCGTCTGGGGTAAACCATGGAAAGTTTTGTGGTATCTCGATGTATGCATGGAGATGTGCTTTCGGTGTATTACACAACTACAGACGGTGTGAACGAATGTGGCCTTTGTCTTCTTTGCCTACCGCTACCTCGCACGCGCTTGGGGGGAGAGGGGTGCCATTTCAGTTGGGGGATGGCGACTAGATAGGACGAAGTCAGCAAGTATGAATATGTACATGTGTCTATATATATTTGTCTGTTTATGTATATGTATGTATACGATGAAATGTACAGGTATGTACATGTGCGTCTATGGGCATTTATGTATATACCTTTGCATGTGGCTGGGTTGGGGCAATCTTTCATCTGTTTCCTTGCGTTACCTCACTAAAGCGGGAGACAGCGACAGAGTATAATAAATAACAAAAAAAAAGAAATGGCCCAACCATCCCACGTACACATGTATATAAATACACGTCCACACACGCACATATATATATATATATATATATACATATATATTTCAACATATACATATATATACATACACAGACATATACATATATATTCATGTACACAATTCACACTTCCTGCCTTTATTCATTAACGTCGCCACCTCGCCACACAATAAATGACAACGCCCTCCCCCAGCACGCACTCAAGGTAGCGCTAGGAAAAGACAACAAAGGCCACAAATGTTCGCACATAGTCTCTCACTGTCATGTATAATGCACCGAAACCACAGCTACCTTTCCATATCCAGACCCAAAAAAATTTCCATGGCTTACCTCAGACGCTTCATATGCCCTGGTTCAATCCACTGACAGCACGTCGAACCGATAGATCAAAATCACTCTCACTCCATCCTTCCACAGAAGGAGTTACGCTGGGAGTGCTCATCCTCCTCAAAGGATCAGACTGGGGTGTCTAAATGTGTGTGGATGTAACCAAGATGAGAAAAAAAAGAGACAGATAGTATGTTTGAGGAGAGTTCCTGGATGTTTTGGCAATGAGTGAAACGAAGCTCAAGGGTAAAGGGGAAGAGTGGTTTAGGAATGTTTTGGGAGTAAAGTCAGGGGTTGGTGAGAGGACAAGAGCAAGGGAAGGAGTAGCACTACTCCTGAAACTGGAGTGGTGGGAGTATGTGATAGAGTGTAAGAGAATTAACTCTAGAATGATATGTGTAAAACTGAGAGTGGATGGAGAGAGATGGGTGATTATTGGCGCCTATGCACCTGGGCATAAGAAGGTAGATCATGAGAGGCAAGTGTTTTAGAAGCAGCTGAGTGAGAGTGTTAGTACTTTTCATGCACGAGACCGGGTTGTAGTGATGGGTGATTCAAACGCAAAGGTGAGTAATGTGGCAGTTGAGGGAATAATTGGTGTGCATGGGGTGTTCAGTGTTGTGAATGGAAATGGTGAAGAGCTTGTTGATTTGTGTACTGAAAAAGGACCAGTGATTGGGTATACCTCCTTTAAAAAGGGAGAGATATATAAGTATATATATGTGAGTAGGAGAGATAGCCAGGGAGCGTTATTGGATTACGTGTTAATTGATAGGCGCGTGAAAGAGACTTTTGAATGTTAATGTGCAACTGGAGGAATGTCTAATCATTATCTTGTGGAGGCGAAGGTGAAAATTTGCAGATGTTTCCAGAAAAGAAGAGAAAATGTTGGGGTAAGGAAAGTGGTAAGAGTAAGTGAGCTTGGGAAGTAGACTTGTGTGAGGTAATACCAGGAGGGACTAAGTGCACAATGGAAAAAGGTGAGAACAAATGACGTAAGGGGAGTGGGGGAAGAATGGGATGTATTCAGGGAAGTAGTGATGGCTTTCGGAAAAGATGCTTGTGGCATGAGAAGCGTGGGAGGTGGACAGATAAGAAAGGGTAGTGAGTCGTGGGATCAAGAAATAAGATTATTGGTGATAAGAAGAGAGAGGCATTTGGACGAGTGATGCAGGGAAAAATGCAAATGACTGGGAGATGTATAAAAGAAAGAGGTAAGAAGTCAAGAGAAAGGTGGAAGAGGTGAAAAAGAGGGTAAATCAGAGTTGGGGTGAGAGAGTATCATTACATTTTAGGGAGAATAAAAAGATATTTTGGAAGACGGTAAATAAAGTGCGTAAGACAAGGGAACAAATGGGAATATCGATGAAGATGGGAAATGGGGAGTTAATAACAGGTAGTGGTGATGACGAAATGGAGATGGACTGAGTATGTTGAATGTTTGTTGAATGTGTTAGATGATAGAGAGGCAGATATACGATATTTTGGTCAAGGTGGTGTGCGAAGTGAGAGAGTTAGGGAGAATGATTTGGTAGACAGAGAGTAGGTGGTAAGAGCTTCGCGGAAGGTGAAAACCAGCAAGACAGCGGGTTTCGATGGTATTGTAGTGAAAATTATTAAAAAAGGGGGTGACTGTGCTATTGACTATTCGTAGGAATATCTAATATGCGTATGACTCATGGTGAGGTGCCTGAGGATTGGCGGAATGCATAGAAAATGCCATTGTACAAAGGCAAAGGGGATAAATGGGAATACTCAAATATCAGAGGTAAAAGTTTGTTGAGTATTCCTGAGAAATTTTGTTTAAGGGTATTGATTGAGAGGTTGAAAGCATGTACAGAGCATCAGATTATGGAAGTGCAGTGTGGTTTCAGAAGTGGTAGAGGGTGTGTGGACCAGGTGTTTGCTCAGAAGAATGTATGTGAGAAATACTTAGAAAAGCAAATGGATTTGTATGTAACATTTATGGATCCAGAGTAGGCATATGATAGAGTTAATAGAGATGCTCTGTGGAAGGTATTAAGAATATATGGTGTGGGAGGAGAGTTCCTAGAAGCAGTGAAAAGCTTTTATCGAGGATGTAAGGCATGTGTACGAGTGCGAAGTGAGGAAAGTGATTGGTTGTCAGTGAATGCTGGTTTCCGGCAGGGGTGCGTGATATCTCCGTGGTTATTAAATTTGTCTATGAATGGTATTGTTAGGTAGGTGAATGCAAGAGTTTTAGAGAGAAGGGCAAGTATGCAGTCTATTGTGGATGAGAGGGCTTGGGAAGTGAATCGGTTGTTGTTCGCTGATGATTGAACTCTGGTGGCTGATTGGGGTAAGAAAATGCAGAAGTTGGTGACTGAGTTTGGTAAAGTTTGTGAAAGAAGAAAACTGAGAGTAAATGTGATTAGAGCAAGGTTATTAGGTACAGTAGGGTTCAGGGAGAAGTCAATTGAGCAGTAAGTTTTAATGGAGAAAAACTGGAGGAAATGAGGTGTTTTAGATATCTGGGAGTGGATTTGGCAGCGGATCGAACCATGGAAGCAGAAGTGAGTCAGAGGGTGGAAGAGGGGGTAAAAGTTCTGGGTGTGTTGAAAAATGTGTGGAAGGCGAGAACATTATCTCGGAAAAAATGGGTATGTTTAAAGAAATAGTGGTTCTAACAATATTATATGGTTGAGAGACGTGGTCTATAGACAGAGTTGTGTGGAGGAGGGTTGGTGTGTTAGAAATGAGAAGATTGAGGACAATATGTGGTGTGAGGTGGTTTGATCGAGTAAGTAATGAAAGGGTAACAGATATGTGTGGAAATAAAAAAAAAATATGTGGTTGAGAGAGCAGAAGAGGGTGTTTTGAAGTGGTTTGGTCACATGGAGAGAATGAGTGAGGAAAGATTGACAATGAGAATATATGTGTTAGAGGTGGACGAAACGAGAAGAAGCGGTAGACCAAATTAGAAGTGGAAAGATGGAATGAAAAAGATTTTGAGGGATCAGAATCTGAACATGCAGGAGGGTGAAAAGCGCGCAAGGAACAGTGAATTGGAACATTGAGGTATACCAGGGTCGACGTGTTGTCAATGCATTGAACATGGGAATGTGATGCGTCTGGTGTAAACAATAGAAAGTATTGTGGGGGCCTTATTCATTCCCGTCGCCACCCAGCCACACATCTAATTAAAAACCCCCTTCCCCCGAATGTGCGCGATGTAGCGCTAGGAAAAGACAACAAATGCCACATTCGTTCACACTCAGTCTCTAGCTGTCATGTATAATGCAACGAAACACCAGCTCCCTTTCAGAATAAAGGCCCTACAAAACTTTCCAAGGTTTGCCCCTGACGCTTAAAAGGCTCTAGTCCAATACATTGACAGCACGTCGAACCCGGTATACCACATCGTTCCAATTCACTTCATTCCTTAACCGCCTTTCACCCTCCTGCATGTTCAGGCCACGATCTCTCTATCGTTTTCACTCCATCTTTCCACCTCCAATTTGGTCTCCCACTTCACCTCGTTCCGTCCACCTCTGACACAATATATATTCCCCAGAACTTTTTTTAAAGGGGAAGTAAATGTTTATAGTTGTGTTACTGGAGTGATAGTTTTCATACATGGTGTTTTGACAAGAAAATAGTGAAATTGGAGAAAAATGTAGCTTAGACATTGAAGCTTATTGATACAGTGGTTAAATTGATGAGAACTGCTATTGACGTTTGTGTAAATAAGTTATACATTTCCTTTTTCCATAGCCAGAGGTTGAACCATTATGTGACATTCATTTGTTCATTCATTTAAAGCTAGGGGTTTCAGTTTTCTAAATTGCTTCTTACATTTTAAATATGTATATATATGTATGTGTGTGTGTGTGTGTATATGTGCGTATGTATGTGTATGTGTGTGTATGTGTATATGTATATATATATATGTATTTATTAAAAAAGGGGGTGACTGTATTGTTGACTGGTTGGTAAGGTTATTTAATGTATGTATGACTCATGGTGAGGTGCCTGAGGATTGGCGGAATGCGTGCACAGTGTCATTGTACAAAGGCAAAGGGGATAAGAGTGAGTACTCAAATTACAGAGGTATAAGTTTGCTGAGTATTCCTGGTAAATCATATGGGAGGGTATCGATTGAGAGGGTGAAGGCATGTACAGAGCATCAGATT
>NW_027264917.1:0-10000 GCF_036320965.1 Panulirus ornatus
GACTTACCTCTATGATGTGAGATAAGGAGTCCATGATTAGCGGAGAGCAAAAGTGGACATGTAGGGTGCCAAAAAGTGTCTTAGTTAGACGCACTTTTCTCCGTCACCCTCTGATTTGTAATGTCTCCAATTACAAAATGACCCTTTTTTCTGCGGTGAACCCGAAATTCACCAAAGTGGATAACACCTGGTCTGCTCGGTATGTACCGTAGGGACCCGACCTCGATTGAGGGCCTGGGTGGGGGGGGTCTCGGGTCTGGGGGTGTTATTTCACCCCCACCCCCCCCACATTTCTAGCTCCTCCGAGTGCTTTGTGGCTGCTGCCTACCCAGGACCACAGGGGCCAAATGCATTATCGGAGGAGCACTGCGACGAACATATCTACCCACGGTGTGTATTATTATGACTTTGGGAGGCCGTGGGTAGTTGATAACGGAGAGAGAAAGAGGAAACCATATATTATTTTACTCTTCTCTCTCATCCATCCTGCTACGGCTGGATCGCGACTCCTCCGTTGCGGCAAGAGCAGATGCAACTTCTCTCTTGACCTAGATTCCGTAATGGAAAGGAGTCGCATTACGATGGAGCGAGCAGCAGCAGCAGCAAGTGTGACACTTTTGTTGTTCCCCATTGATAATGTCAAAGGGCATTGCATGGCACGGGTGTGTTCAGAAGCAATGCGAGTCAAGTTGAATTCTGTTACCATAGAGGTATCAAAGTTGATTTTTGCCCTCCGACTCCTTATCATTGTGCCCGCTAGACTGAGAGGTAAGTTGAGGCCTTGGTTGTCACTGTGGCTGGGACACTCGTACTAGCCTAAAAGTGGCCACCGTCTCTTAGGTGACTTACCTCTATGATGTGAGATAAGGAGTCCATGATTAGCGGAGAGCAAAAGTGGACATGTAGGGTGCCAAAAAGTGTCTTAGTTAGACGCACTTTTCTCCGTCACCCTCTGATTTGTAATGTCTCCAATTACAAAATGACCCTTTTTTCTGCGGTGAACCCGAAATTCACCAAAGTGGATAACACCTGGTCTGCTCGGTATGTACCGTAGGGACCCGACCTCGATTGAGGGCCTGGGTGGGGGGGGTCTCGGGTCTGGGGGTGTTAGTTCACCCCCACCCCCCCCACATTTCTAGCTCCTCCGAGTGCTTTGTGTGGCTGCTGCCTACCCAGGACCACAGGGGCCAAATGCATTATCGGAGGAGCACTGCAACGAACAAATCTACCCACGGTGTGTGTATCACATTATGACTCTGGGAGGCCGTGGGTAGTTGATAACGGAGAGAGAAAGAGGAAACCTTATATTGTTTTACTCTTCTCTCATCCTGCTACGTCTTTTCGAAGACGTAATCCTCTATCACTTCTACTATCCATTTTTCCGCTCCGTAATGGAACCGTCACGGCATATGCTGCGGCCCCGGAGGAGACGACGCCTCAACGTGGAAGTAATTCTTTCTTCCTGGTGTGAGCGCGGCCTGCTTTCCTCCGTCGCCTTCAAGTCAGCGACTTCTTTTCTCTGGATATGTTCTTATTAGTCTTTTGCTAAAGGGAAACCCATATAGTTTCGCATCCTACCTAGAACGGTTTATCTTGTGTGTGACTCCTTCGTTGCGGCAAGAGCACATGCCTCTCTCTTGACCTAGATTCCGTAACGGAGACGAGTCACATTACGATGGAGCAGCAAACACGTTTGCTCTCTATTAATAATGTCAAAGGGCGTTGCTTTGTGCAGAAAGCAATGCAAGTTGAAATCTGTTACCATAGAGGCATCCCAGTTGATGATGGACAGAAAGAAAAACAAGAATGTCTCATTTCTTTTGAGGTGAGGTGGGTCGTTTGCTTAAGAAGGTGTTTCTGCTTTTTTGTGGAAGTACGGGGGGTGTGCTGAGTTTCTGCCTCGGCGCCTTGCCAAGTGATCATATCGATGGCTTGGACTGGCCCTGGGCGTGCGAGTCGCAGTAACAGTCATCTTCCCCAGAAACCACAGGAGCCTCCTTCGATGCAACGTCCTACTACTGCTCATGAATGAGAAGAAATGGTGCGTCTTTTCGAAGACGTACTAATACAAAGCACCATCCACTGAATGTGAGCTAATGATGATGATGATGGTGGGCTCACGGGGAAGCATTCAGTGTACAAGCCATGCATGTCAATCAAGAACGAAAGATGGTTTGGTAGGTCGTTTGCTTAAGAAGGTGTTTCTGCTTTTTTGTGCAAGTACTGGTGGGTGTGCTGAGTTTCTGCCTCGTCGCCTTGGCAAGTGATTATTACTTGGCCCTGCGCGTGCGAATCGCAGTAACAGTCACCTTACCAAGAAATCACAGGAGCCTCCTTCGATGCAACTTCCTACTACTTCTCATCATGAATGAGAAGAAATGGTGCGTCTTTTCGAAGACGTACTCCTCTGTCACTTCTACTATCCATTTTTCCGCTCCGTAATGGAACCGTCACGGCATATGCTGCGGCCTCGGAGGAGACGACGCCTCAACGTGGTGGAAGTAATTCTTTCTTCCTGGTGTGAGCGCGGCCTGCTTTCCTCCGTCGCCTTCAAGTCAGCGACTTCTTTTCTCTGGATATGTTCTTATTAGTCTTTTGCTAAAGGGAAACCCATATAGTTTCGCATCCTACCTACAACGGTTAATCACGTTTGACTCCTTCGTTGCGGCAAGAGCACATGCCTCTCTCTTGACCTAGATTCCGTAACGGAGACGAGTCACATTACGATGGAGCAGCAAACACGTTTGCTCTCTATTAATAATGTCAAAGGGCGTTGCTTTGTGCAGAAAGCAATGCAAGTCAAGTTGAAATCTGTTACCATAGAGGCATCCAAGTTGATGATGGACAGAAACACCATCCACTGAATGTGAGCTAATGATGATGATGGTGGGCTCACGGGGAAGCATTCAGTGTACAAGCCATGCATGTCAATCAAGAACGAAAGATGGTTTGGTAGGTCGTTTGCTTAAGAAGGTGTTTCTGCTTTTTTGTGCAAGTACTGGTGGGTGTGCTGAGTTTCTGCCTCGTCGCCTTGGCAAGTGATTATTACTTGGCCCTGCGCGTGCGAATCGCAGTAACAGTCACCTTACCAAGAAATCACAGGAGCCTCCTTCGATGCAACTTCCTACTACTTCTCATCATGAATGAGAAGAAATGGTGCGTCTTTTCGAAGACGTACTCCTCTGTCACTTCTACTATCCATTTTTCCGCTCCGTAATGGAACCGTCACGGCATATGCTGCGGCCTCGGAGGAGACGACGCCTCAACGTGGTGGAAGTAATTCTTTCTTCCTGGTGTGAGCGCGGCCTGCTTTCCTCCGTCGCCTTCAAGTCAGCGACTTCTTTTCTCTGGATATGTTCTTATTAGTCTTTTGCTAAAGGGAAACCCATATAGTTTCGCATCCTACCTACAACGGTTAATCACGTTTGACTCCTTCGTTGCGGCAAGAGCACATGCCTCTCTCTTGACCTAGATTCCGTAACGGAGACGAGTCACATTACGATGGAGGTGCAAACACATCATTTGCTCTCTATTAATAATGTCAAAGGGCGTTGCTTTGTGCAGAAAGCAATGCAAGTTGAAATCTGTTACCATAGAGGCATCCAAGTTGATGATGGACAGAAACACCATCCACTGAATGTCGAAGACTTCTACTTACAAAGCACCAACTGAGTGATTTTGTGTGCGCTCGAATGGCAGCATCAGTTTACAAGCCATGCTAGAACGAAGCTCGGGTGGTAGGCGCTTGCTTAAGGAAGTATTTCTGCTTTTTTCATCTGGTGGGGTGTGCTGATTTCTGCCTCGTCGCCTTGCAAGGATATGACTTGCCCTTCTCGTGGAATGTTCGTAACAGTCACCTTAAGGAGAAACCAACAGGCTCCTTCAATGCAACGTCCCTAACACTTGTGACACATCGCGGCAAGAAAGCAATCTCTCCATTTGCCTCAGGAATGATGACAGGAGAGAACCCTCAATGAACAGGAATGATGCTATGATACTGATGCTCTCATATTAGAGGTAATATGTCCAACCCTCTATGAGCGGAAAAGATGCAGAGAAAGAACTATGCTACATAGGTTTTCTATGATGATGGAATTATACATCCACTGAATGTAGCTAATGATGGTGGGCTCACGGGAAGCATTCAGTTTACAAGCCATGCATGTCAATCAAGAACGAAAGATGGTTTGGTAGGGCGTTTGCTTAAGAAGGTGTTTCTGCTTTTTTGTGGAAGTACTACTGGTGGGTGTGCTGAGTTTCTACCTCGTCGCCTTGGCAAGTGATTATTACTTGGCCCTGCGCGTGCGAATCGTAGTAACAGTCACCTTACCCAGAAGCCACAGGGGCCTCCTTCAATGCTAACGTCCCTACATGTGAAAGACAGGTCTGCCAAACGTGTCTCTCTCCACGGAGAGAGACGTGAGGCAACAACAGCAGCATGGTTGGTTTATGGATATGCGGCTGTTGTTGTTGTGGTGGTGGTGGTGGTGTATTGATTGAGAGGTAATGACTAAAAAGGACAGGCGGGGGCATACGTATTGCGACGCGAGAGGTGAAATTCTTGGACCGTCGCAAAACGAACTACCGCGAAAGCATTTGCCAAGAATGTTTTCATTAATCATGCTGTGAGTTGTTACGGCGTTAGCTTAAGAAGGTGTTTCTGCTTTTTTGTGGAAGTACTGGTGGGGTGTGCTGAGTTTCTACCTCGTCGCCTTGGCAAGTGATTATTACTTGGCCCTGCGCGTGCGAATCGTAGTAACAGTCACCTTACCGAGAAACCACAGGAGCCTCCTTCGATGCAACGATTGAGGAGAGATGGTGAGTCTTTTCGAAGACTTACTAATACAAAGCACCACAACTGGATGTGAGTTTATGATGGTGCGCTCGAGGGCAAGCATTCAGTTTTACAAGCCATGCAAGAACGAAAGTTGGGTTGGTAGGGCGTTTGCTTAAGAAGGTGTTTCTGCTTTTTTGTGCAAGTACTGGTGGGGTGTGCTGAGTTTCTGCCTCGTCGCCTTGGCAAGTGATTATTACTTGGCCCTGCGCGTGCGAATCGTAGTAACAGTCACCTTACGGAGAAAGCACAGGGGCCTCCTTCAATGCAACGTCCCTACATGTGAGACACGGGCCAAGAAATGCATCTCTCTCCATTTGCCATGCATGGAGAGAGACAGAGAGAGAAACCGCTCAAATGACACAGGAAATGATCTAGTGATACCTGAAGTCATTCTAGAGGTAATACAGTCCCACCCTCTATGAGCGGAAAAGTGACGAGAAAGAACTATGCAACTATGTTTTCTACGAATGATGGAATTATTACATCTTCGTAGGTTCTCCGAGAGGTGGCGGAGAAGTACCATCCATAATACACAAAAACAGCCGAGTGCGAGCTGTGATGGTACGCGCAAAAGACGTTCCAATGAGATGAGCTGGAGGGTTAGGGCGTTTGCTTAAGAAGGTGTTTCTGCTTTTTTGTGGAAGTACTACTGGTGGGTGTGCTGAGTTTCTACCTCGTCGCCTTGGCAAGTGATTATTACTTGGCCCTGCGCGTGCGAATCGTAGTAACAGTTGTAACAGTAATAACAGTCACCTTACCCAGAAGCCACAGGGGCCTCCTTCAATGCTAACGTCCCTACATGTGAAAGACAGGTCTGCCAAACGTGTCTCTCTCCACGGAGAGAGACGTGAGGCAACAACAGCAGCATGGTTGGTTTATGGATATGCGGCTGTTGTTGTTGTGGTGGTGGTGGTGGTGGTGTATTGATTGAGAGGTAATGACTAAAAAGGACAGGCGGGGGCATACGTATTGCGACGCGAGAGGTGAAATTCTTGGACCGTCGCAAAACGAACTACCGCGAAAGCATTTGCCAAGAATGTTTTCATTAATCATGCTGTGAGTTGTTACGGCGTTAGCTTAAGAAGGTGTTTCTGCTTTTTTGTGGAAGTACTGGTGGGGTGTGCTGAGTTTCTACCTCGTCGCCTTGGCAAGTGATTATTACTTGGCCCTGCGCGTGCGAATCGTAGTAACAGTCACCTTACCGAGAAACCACAGGAGCCTCCTTCGATGCAACAACGATTGAGGAGAGATGGTGAGTCTTTTCGAAGACTTACTAATACAAAGCACCACAACTGGATGTGAGTTTATGATGGTGCGCTCGAGGGCAAGCATTCAGTTTTACAAGCCATGCAAGAACGAAAGTTGGGTTGGTAGGGCGTTTGCTTAAGAAGGTGTTTCTGCTTTTTTGTGCAAGTACTGGTGGGGTGTGCTGAGTTTCTGCCTCGTCGCCTTGGCAAGTGATTATTACTTGGCCCTGCGCGTGCGAATCGTAGTAACAGTCACCTTACGGAGAAAGCACAGGGGCCTCCTTCAATGCAACGTCCCTACATGTGAGACACGGGCCAAGAAATGCATCTCTCTCCATTTGCCATGCATGGAGAGAGACAGAGAGAGAAACCGCTCAAATGACACAGGAAATGATCTAGTGATACCTGAAGTCATTCTAGAGGTAATACAGTCCACCCTCTATGAGCGGAAAAGTGACGAGAAAGAACTATGCAACTATGTTTTCTACGAATGATGGAATTATTACATCTTCGTAGGTTCTCCGAGAGGTGGCGGAGAAGTACCATCCATAATACACAAAAACAGCCGAGTGCGAGCTGTGATGGTACGCGCAAAAGACGTTCCAATGAGATGAGCTGGAGGGTTAGGGCGTTTGCTTAAGAAGGTGTTTCTGCTTTTTTGTGGAAGTACTACTGGTGGGTGTGCTGAGTTTCTACCTCGTCGCCTTGGCAAGTGATTATTACTTGGCCCTGCGCGTGCGAATCGTAGTAACAGTTGTAACAGTAATAACAGTCACCTTACCCAGAAGCCACAGGGGCCTCCTTCAATGCTAACGTCCCTACATGTGAAAGACAGGTCTGCCAAACGTGTCTCTCTCCACGGAGAGAGACGTGAGGCAACAACAGCAGCATGGTTGGTTTATGGATATGCGGCTGTTGTTGTTGTGGTGGTGGTGGTGGTGGTGTATTGATTGAGAGGTAATGACTAAAAAGGACAGGCGGGGGCATACGTATTGCGACGCGAGAGGTGAAATTCTTGGACCGTCGCAAAACGAACTACCGCGAAAGCATTTGCCAAGAATGTTTTCATTAATCATGCTGTGAGTTGTTACGGCGTTAGCTTAAGAAGGTGTTTCTGCTTTTTTGTGGAAGTACTGGTGGGGTGTGCTGAGTTTCTACCTCGTCGCCTTGGCAAGTGATTATTACTTGGCCCTGCGCGTGCGAATCGTAGTAACAGTCACCTTACCGAGAAACCACAGGAGCCTCCTTCGATGCAACGATTGAGGAGAGATGGTGAGTCTTTTCGAAGACTTACTAATACAAAGCACCACAACTGGATGTGAGTTTATGATGGTGCGCTCGAGGGCAAGCATTCAGTTTTACAAGCCATGCAAGAACGAAAGTTGGGTTGGTAGGGCGTTTGCTTAAGAAGGTGTTTCTGCTTTTTTGTGCAAGTACTGGTGGGGTGTGCTGAGTTTCTGCCTCGTCGCCTTGGCAAGTGATTATTACTTGGCCCTGCGCGTGCGAATCGTAGTAACAGTCACCTTACGGAGAAAGCACAGGGGCCTCCTTCAATGCAACGTCCCTACATGTGAGACACGGGCCAAGAAATGCATCTCTCTCCATTTGCCATGCATGGAGAGAGACAGAGAGAGAAACCGCTCAAATGACACAGGAAATGATCTATAGTGATACCTGAAGTCATTCTAGAGGTAATACAGTTCCACCCTCTATGAGCGGAAAAGTGACGAGAAAGAACTATGCAACTATGTTTTCTACGAATGATGGAATTATTACATCTTCGTAGGTTCTCCGAGAGGTGGCGGAGAAGTACCATCCATAATACACAAAAACAGCCGAGTGCGAGCTGTGATGGTACGCGCAAAAATCATTTCAAGCAGATGTGAGGTGACCTGGGGAGTTTACTTTGAACCTGGGGTGTTTGCTTAAGAAGGTGTTTCTGCTTTTTTGTGGCAGTACTGGTGGGGTGTGCTGAGTTTCTGCCTCGTCGCCTTGGCAAGTGATTATTACTTGGCCCTGCGCGTGCGAATCGTAGTAACAGTCACCTTACCGAGAAACCACAGGAGCCTCCTTCGATGCAACGATTGAGGAGAGATGGTGAGTCTTTTCGAAGACTTACTAATACAAAGCACCACAACTGGATGTGAGTTAATGATGGTGCGCTCGAGGGCAAGCATTCAGTTTTACAAGCCATGCAAGAACGAAAGTTGGGTTGGTAGGGCGTTTGCTTAAGAAGGTGTTTCTGCTTTTTTGTGCAAGTACTGGTGGGGTGTGCTGAGTTTCTGCCTCGTCGCCTTGGCAAGTGATTATTACTTGGCCCTGCGCGTGCGAATCGTAGTAACAGTCACCTTACGGAGAAAGCACAGGGGCCTCCTTCAATGCAACGTCCAGGCCAACTCGTACAACAACAACAGCAGGATATAGTGTGTGGAAACTCCTGTTGTTGTTGTGGGACATCCAAGTAGATTGTCCAAAAGTTTTCCTACGAATGCAGGTAGGATATGGAGTACTATGATGATTCCTAATACAAAGCACCACAACTGGATGTGAGTTAATGATGGTGCGCTCGCGGGGAAGCATTCAGTTTTACAAGAACGAAGGTTGGGTTGGTAGGGCGTTTGCTTAAGAAGGTGTTTCTGCTTTTTTGTGCAAGTACTGGTGGGGTGTGCTGAGTTTCTGCCTCGTCGCCTTGGCAAGTGATTATTACTTGGCCCTGCGCGTGCGAATCGTAGTAACAGTCACCTTACGGAGAAAGCACAGGGGCCTCCTTCAATGCAACGTCCAGGCCAACTCGTACAACAACAACAGCAGGAGATAGTGTGTGGAAACTCCTGTTGTTGTTGTGGGACATCCAAGTAGATTGTCCAAAAGTTTTCCTACGAATGCAGGTAGGATATGGAGTACTATGATGATTCCTAATACAAAGCACCACAACTGGATGTGAGTTAATGGTGGTGCGCTCGCGGGGAAGCATTCAGTTTTACAAGAACGAAGGTTGGGTTGGTAGGGCGTTTGCTTAAGAAGGTGTTTCTGCTTTTTTGTGCAAGTACTGGTGGGGTGTGCTGAGTTTCTGCCTCGTCGCCTTGGCAAGTGATTATTACTTGGCCCTGCGCGTGCGAATCGTAGTAACAGTCACCTTACGGAGAAAGCACAGGGGCCTCCTTCAATGCAACGTCCAGGCCAACTCGTACAACAACAACAGCAGGAGATAGTGTGTGGAAACTCCTGTTGTTGTTGTGGGACATCCAAGTAGATTGTCCCAAAGTTTGCCTACGAATGCAGGTAGGATATGGAGCAACTATGATGATTCCTACCTCTTCGTAGGTTCTCCGCTGGGAGAAAATCTATACATAAAGATCACCAGAATATAACAATAACTACCTGGTTGATCCTGCCAGTAGTCATATGCTTGTCTCAAAGATTAAGCCATGCATGTGCAAGTACAAGCCGACTTAAGGTGAAACCGCGAATGGCTCATTAAATCAGCTATGATCTTTTGGATCTTCAAACCTACTTACTTGGATAACTGTGGCAATTCTAGAGCTAATACATGCATCACGTCTCTGACCGCAAGGGAAGAGCGCTTTTATTAGTTTCAAACCAGTCGGGCCTCGGTCCGTCAGCCAAAATGTGGTGACTCTGAATAACTTCTTGCTGAGCGCACAGTCTACGGACATGGCGCTGAATCCTTCAAGTATCTGCCTTATCAGCTGTCGATTGTAGGTTAAACGCTTACAATGGCTATAACGGGTAACGGGGAATCAGGGTTCGATTCCGGAGAGGGAGCCTGAGAAACGGCTACCACATCCAAGGAAGGCAGCAGGCACGTAAATTACCCACTCCTGGCATGGGGAGGTAGTGACGAAAAATAACGATGCGAGTCTCATCCGAGGCCTCGCAATCGGAATGAGTACAC
>NW_027264917.1:12500-14014 GCF_036320965.1 Panulirus ornatus
TCCTCCCAGGCGGCGGCATCGGCGGTATCGTCATCAGGACTTCCTGGACGTATGTTCACGAATGTCCACACAAGTAGTAGGAAACGGGCCCCTACTACTACCAAGAAACGACGGAGAGGCCACACTTTTTTAAACCTTTATCATTACTTGATGATTGTACCGACCGGCTGTCTGGTCCTTTGTGGCTCTCCTCCCAGGCGGCGGCATCGGCGGTATCGTCATCAGGACTTCCTGGACGTATGTTCACGAATGTCCACACAAGTAGTAGGAAACCGGGCCCCTACTACTACCAAGAAACGACGGAGAGGCCACACTTTTTTAAACCTTTATCATTACTTGATGATTGTACCGACCGGCTGTCTGGTCCTTTGTGGCTCTCCTCCCAGGCGGCGGCATCGGCGGTATCGTCATCAGGACTTCCTGGACGTATGTTCACGAATGTCCACACAAGTAGTAGGAAACGGGCCCCTACTACTACCAAGAAATGACGGAGAGGCCAAATTTTTTAAACCTTTATCATTACTTGATGATTGTACCGACCGGCTGTCTGGTCCTTTGAGGCTCCTCCCAGGCGGCGGCTTCGGCGGTGTCATCATGAGGGACTTCTTGACTATGCCATTGTTGGGACGGGGTGGCATGGAAGTCTGTAGTAGTAGTAGTAGTATTAAAGATGGGGATACTACTACTACTGAGAAATGATGGAGTCCTCACTTCCAAACTTTTTTAAAACCTTTATTATTACTTGATGATTGTACCGACCGGCTGTCTGGTCATTTGTGGCTCTCCTCCCAGGCGGCGGCATCGGCGGTATCGTCATCAGGACTTCATGGACGGGCTGGCAACCTGTTCATGAATGTCTGTAGTAGTAGTAGTAGGAAACAGGGACTTACTACTACTACTGAGAAATGACGGAGAGGCCTCGATTACAAATTTGTTGATGAACCGACATAGATAACGACCGACTGTCTGGTCCTCTGAGACTCCTCCCAGGCGGCGGCTTCGGCGGTATCATCATCATGAGGGACTTCTTGACTATGCCATGTTGGGACGGGTGGCATGGAAGTCTGTAGTAGTAGTAGTAGTATTAAAGATGGGAATACTACTACTACTGAGAAATGATGGAGATCTCAATTACATCGGGAAAACTTTTCTAAACCCTTACAATTATTACGTCTTCTCGTTACGGGAAGACTAATGCACTCTAATGAAAGACACCTCTTGACGGGGGATCACTCGGCTCGTGGGTCGAGGAAGACCGCAGCAAACTGCGTGTATGTATGTGTATCGCAAGGTCATTATACATCCATTGGTCGAATGCATATTGCGGCGGTAGCTGTATGCTACCGTCACTCCTGCACGAGAGTCGGAATAACATCCATCGGGCATTTTGGCTGGCTTATTCAGTCAGCCTTAGGTCCGCGTTGGGGAGTCGCCGCCGCCTCTTCCTAGGCCAGGAGGAATGAGGGGGAAGGAGAATAGCAATAATGACTGACAACAGATTACTAGATTGTGAC
>NW_027264918.1:0-15669 GCF_036320965.1 Panulirus ornatus
TCACTTACCCCTGCCGCAAACCTACATTCTCTGAGAACCAATCACTTTCCTCTCTTCCTACACGTACACATGCCTTACATCCTCGATAAAAACTTTTCACTGCTTCTAACAACTTGCCTCCCACACCATATATTCTTAATACCTTCCACAGAGCATCTCTATCAACTCTATCATATGCCTTCTCCAGATCCATAAATGCTACTTACAAATCCATTTGCTTTTCTAAGTATTTCTCACATACATTCTTCAAAGCAAACACCTGATCCACACATCCTTTACCACTTCTGAAGCCACACTGCTCTTCCCCAATCTGATGCTCGTTACATGCCTTCACCCTCTCAATCAATACCCTCCCATATAATTTACCAGGAATACTCAACAAACTTATACCTCTGTAATTTGAGCACTCACTCTTATCCCCTTTGCCTTTGTACAATGGCACTATGCACGCACTCCGCCAATCCTCAGGCACCTCACTATGAGTCATACATACATTAAATAACCTTACCAACCAGTCAATAATACAGTCACCCCCTTTTTTAATAAATTCCACTGCAATGCCATCCAAACCTGCTGCCTTGCCGGCTTTCATCTTCCGCAAAGCTTTTACTACCTCTTCTCTGTTTACCAAATCATGTTCCCTAACCCTCTCACTTTGCACACCACCTCAACCAAAACACCCTATATCTGCCACTCTATCATCAAACACATTCAACAAACCTTCAAAATACTTACTCCATCTCCTTCTCACATCACCACTACTTGTTATCACCTCCCCATTTGTGCCCTTCACTGAAGTTCCCATTTGCTCCCTTGTCTTACACACTTTATTTACCTCCTCCCAGAACATCTTTTTATTCTCCCTAAAATTTAAAGATACTCTCTCACCCCAACTCTCATTTGCCCTTTTTTTCACCTCTTTCACCTTTCTCTTGCATATATATGTTGATATATATAGGTATGTATATGTTGATATGTATAGGTTTGTATATGTGCATGTGTGGATGTGTATGTATATACATATGTGTATGTGGGTGGGTTGGGCCATTCTTTCGTCTCTTTATTTGCGCTGACGTGGACGACAGTGACAAAGTGAAATAAATAAATATGAATATATTAAACCTGAGAGCTTTTCAGCAGGAAAACTACAGTTATTTTGTCTTCAAGAACACCATGAAATATACCAAAAATATTTTGTGTGATCGGGGCCTGAACATGCAGGAGGGTGAAAGGAGGGCAAGGAATAGAGTGAATTGGAGCGATGTGGTATACCGGGGTTGACGTGCTGTCAGTGGATTGAATCAAGGCATGTGAAGCGTCTGGGGTAAGCCATGGAATGCTGTGTAGGTATGTATATTTGCGTGTGTGGACGTATGTATATACATGTGTATGGGGGGGGTTGGGCCATTTCTTTCGTCTGTTTCCTTGCGCTACCTCGCAAACGCGGGAGACAGCGACAAAGTATAATAAAATAAATAAAATAATATACCAAAAATAAATCGGATGAAAATATGTGACAACCCAACCACGAAACTAGAAGCGAAAATAAGAAATATATTAATGGAACTATTCCGTAGATACTTAAATGAGTACTTGACATTTGGTTGAAATTAGTTCCAGATGAACTAAAAGTAAATGAGTATGTAATGTTGATGGCAGCTGAGGATACAGGAGTCTTATACATCAAGCAAGATGTCTGGTGAGTGCTTCATTTGAGCCCTTTCTTTGGGTAAATCTCGTTGTTGGTACTTGTAGGGAGTTAGGAACACACACACACACGCTCTCTCTCTCTCTCTCTCTCTCTCTCTCATCCATGTTTGCCTTTCCCTACTTAAGCAATTAATGCCAGGAATAGAAAAAGAAATAGCCTCATTTGCTTATATTTAATCTCCAGATGTTATGCAAAATGCACCAAAAATAGAGGCTCCTGTTCACAACCAGGCCCCACAGACCTATCCATGGTTTCCCCCAAATGCTTCTTATATCCTGGTTCATCCCATTCAAAGCACAGCTTCCTCTGTAAACCACATTCGCTCTATCCCTTGCACACCGCGCACACTCCAGCATGTTCAGGCCTGTAGCCTTCAAAGCATCTTTCTCTCCATTCTTCCGCCTCATCCTTGCTATCCCCCCTTTTCCTTTTGCCCTCCACTTTTGACATGTATACCTTCTTAGTTGTCCTTTCCTAACTCATCCTTTCCATATGTCCAAACCATTTCAAAACTCCCACTTCAGCTCTTTTATACATAGTCCTATTGCTACCATACCTCTCTCTTACCCTGTCATTTCTTATTTGATCATTCCTCCTTACATCAGCTGTTGTCCTCAAACATTTCATCTGTCTTTTGATATATCTGTCTATATCTCTGATGCATGTTCCCTCTAGGAGCTCTGTCCAACACATATACCCTATCTCTTAGTTTAAGGCCCATGCCTTTCATTCATATAGCTCTGATGGGACAACTACTGGTTGTACTTCTCTAATCCGGCAACCTTGGGACCTGGCCATTGCTGGACCACAGAAAATGCTGGAAAACAGAAATTCACCCCTGAGTCATACACAGTTGATGATTCAGTCTCAAAGTACTCACACAAAGTCTTTACAGAAGTTCCTTTATCTAGATTTTTCAGTAACTCCACTTTTTCAAGCATAGATAATGATTTATGCTTATGCTTATTAGTGCTAGCCCCATCTTCTGCACCTCTTGGACTCTTGGATGACATCCTGAAGGGCTAAAATACAGCTGAATACAGGAAATTAACAAGACTGTTAATTAGCTTGGCTGCAGTGTAAACAGATTTTAGTGTCTTAGCACTTTTAACTGCTACCCTGGTGGCAGATCCACTAACTTATAATTAATGGTGGCAGATTCAAAATGTGCCAGATAACATAGTACCGGATTAGAGAAGTACAACCTGTATAAAATCAAACTTACGAATCTTTGCCCTTAAGGACAGTGATTGCTCTTTCCACACACTCCACAGTACACCTAAGACCTTTGCCTCCTCACCCACTGTTTGACTCATTTCATCTCCAACGGTTCCATTTGCTGACATGTCCACTCTCAGGTATCTGAAACACTCGACTTCCTGCACATTCTCTCCATTTAAACTCTCACTCCAAAAGAAACTTTTTTTTCACTGCTAGACCTTATTAACCTTGCTTTTATTCACATATACTCTCAACTTTCTCCTTTCACACTCTGTCCCAAACTCAGACACCAGTTTGTGCAGTTTCGCACTCAAATCACTCACTAGCACTTATCATCAGCAGACAACAATTGACTTACCTCCTAGGCTCTCCCACTCCCAGTTGACCATACCTGCTCCTCTCTCCAAGGCCTTAGCATTCACCTTCCTTACCACCTAGTCCATAAACATATCAAACAGCCATGGGGACCTCATATACCCTGCCACAGTCTCCCAATTTTACTTGGAGCCTTTTATCTGCCTCTCTGCCCACTCTCACACATGCTTTGCTTTCTTGATAAAAAGTCCTCTCTGAATTACCTCACTGACATGGGATGTGGTGATCAAGTATGGAAAACAGATTCATACCTGTCCACAGTTTTCTGCATTTGTGTGGTACTGCCAGAAACTGAAAAAGAAAGGCCACATTCACTCACATCCATTCTTTAGCTGTCATATGCATTCCACAGAAACCACAACCCCCAATCCACAACCAGGCCTTAAAGACTTTTTCATGGTTCCCCCAGCCACCTCACATGCCTTGGTTCAGTCCTTTGATAGCACGTCGCCCTCTTTATTCCAGATCATTGCAGTTCACTCCCATGCATACCTTTCTCCCTCCTGCATCTTCAAGCCCCAACCACTTAAAATCTTTACATTTCATCCTTCCATCTCCAGTTTAGTCTCTCGCTTTTTATTCTTCTCCCCTTCAGACACATACATCATATTTTTCAACTGCTCCTCTTTCATTTTCTCCATGTGTCTAAACATTTCAGCACGCTCTCTTCTGCTTACTCATCCATGTTCTTATTACCATACCTCTCTCTCTTACTCTTTTATTACTTATGTGATCAGACCATTTTATATCACATATTGTCCTCAGACTTTTCATTTCCAATACATCCCCTTCTCTGCACATCTTCATCTATAGCCAGAGCCTCATATCCATACAACAACAGTGGGACTAATATACCTTTAAGCATGCCCATTTTCATCCTCCTTGATGACACCGTCTTTCCATACATTCCTTTTTGCCTCCAGAACATTTGCCCACACACCCACCCTATTACTCACAGTGTAGAGGATGAGTGAGCACTATGTGGTAACCCTGCCTTTTGGCAAAATGGTAAAAGCAATAGATATAGGTGGTAGGTAGGACAGTTTAGGAAGGAGCATCAAGTAGAAACATTAGGTAGAGGTAGTAGGTATGAGCATTCAGTAGGAGCCTCTGCAAACACTGTGCTAGAGTTGCCCTCTGCCTTTTGACAAAATGGTAAAAGCAATAGATATAGGTGGTAGGTAGGACAGATTAGGCAGGAGCATCAAGTAGAAACATTAGGTAGAGGTAGTAAGTTTGAGCATTCAGTAGGAGCCTCTGCAAACACTGTGCTAGAGTTGCCCTCTGCCATTGACCTTTAAGGGTGATGCACTAAAAGCTAAGAAGCAGCACTGGAGTTCACTAGTTATGGAGACTCGATTGTTGTGGCTACCCCCTTCAGGGTGTTCTTCTCACACCAGATATTCTAAAAGCTTCTCAATCAACCCTGTCATGTATTCTCTCCAGATTCATAAATGCCATATACAGTTTCTTTTGTTTCTCTGAGCATTTCTCCCACGCATTCCTCAAAGCAGACATCTGATTCGCACAACCCCTAACACTCTTTAAACAACATTATTCCTTCCCAGTCAGATGCTTTGCACATGCCACCACCCTCTCAATTACTACTCATTATTAAAACCTTTGTAAGTTGAACACTCACTTGTGTCCCCCTTATGTTTAATATGTCTGTCTATCTTTTTTTTTTTTTTTTCATACTATTCGCCATTTCCCGCGATAGCGAGGTAGCGTTAAGAACAGAGGACTGGGCCTTTGAGGGAATATCTTTACCTGGCCCCCTTCTCTGTTCCTTGTTGTGGGGAAAAAAAAGAAAAAAAAAAAACGAGAGGGGAGGATTTCCAGTCCCCCGCTCCCTTCTGTCTGTGTATCTATCAAACTATATGTCTGATGCTAGTGCCCTATGAAACTCCCTTCAAGGGGTGGCCACATTAAAACTCTCCACTTATCCCTGTCCTTACATGTTTCCCTTGCATACACCATTCCATGCATTCCTTCACTATTTCTCTCCCTCCAGTATTCCTCCACCCTATTTACTCATGTCACAGGTGGTCCTCCACTCACACCAACCCCTTTAATTGTATGATTATCATATATTCTCTTTGTAAACTCACTGTCTTGCATTCTCTCCACATGCCCAAACCATCTCAAAGTATTACGTTTCACCCATTCTACCACTCTTCAGTTTATTCCTTCTGCATTCCTTGCCATACCACATATCCCATACACCCCCTTCATTACTTATTTCATCCAATCTAGTCACCCTACATGCTCCTTTCAAATAGCCCACTTCCACTTATCCCTGCCCCAGACCATCCTTCACTGGGAATAAATCATTTTTCTTTCTTCCTACTCGCACACATGTCATACACCCTTGATAAAAACTTCTCATTGCTTTTATTAGCTTACCTTCCACACCATATATTTTTATTGCCTTCCACAAAGGCATGGTAGAGGGTGCCTGTGAGGGTGCTGATGATAACGTTCTTGTTATTTGTAATGTAGGCACCAACATACACTTACATATACATGTATAGACATAAGATTTTTCTGGAAGATAAATGGTGTGTGGAAAACAAGAGAACAAATGGCATCAGTAAAGGGGGTAAATGGGAAAGTGGTAACAAGTTCTGAAGATCTCCCCTGTTTATACAAGGGATTGATTCATCCCTGTATGGTGGAGAATACATGTGACTCTGCTGCCAGGAAGAGGGAGAGCTCAGGTAGTAGAGTAAAAGCCAGTGATGGGCACTGATAACTGAAAAGTTAACTTCGATAACGATAATCTGATCACCCCAATTTTAAAGCCTGATATCATTAATTTGATAATTTTAAAACTTAGTTATCGGAATTAACAATAATCTGATAGCAATAACTTTCTTAATCTATTCTTTTATACTTTGTTGCTGTCTCCCATGTTAGCAAGGTAGCACAAGGAAACAGACGAAAGAATGGCCCAACCCACCCACATACACATGTATATACATACACCTCCACACACGCACATATACATACCTACACATCTCAACGTATACATATATATATACACAAACAGACATATACATATATACACGTACATAATTCATACTGTCTGCCCATATTCATTCCCATTGTCACCCCGCCACACATGAAATGACAACCCCCTCCCCCCCGCATGTGCGTGAGGTAGCGCTAGGAAAAGACAACAAAGGCCACATTCGTTCACACTCAGTCTCTAGCTGTCATGTATGATGCACCGAAACCACAGCTCCCTTTTCACATCCAGGCCCCACAGGTAGGTGAGAGGACAAGAGCAAAGGGGGTAGCACTACTCCTGAAGCAGTTGTGGAAGTATGTGATAGAGTGTAAGTAAGTAAACTCTAGATTAATATGGGTAAAACTGAAAGTTGATGGAGAGAGGTGGGTGATTATTGGTGCCTATGCACCTGGTCATGAGAGGAAAGATCACAAGAGGGAAGTATTTTGGGAGCAGCTGAGTGAGTGTGATGGCAGTTTTGATGCACGAGACTGGGTTATATTGATGGTGATTTGAATGCAAAGGTGAGTAATGTGGCAGTTGAGGGTATAATTGATGTACATGGGGTGTTCAGTGTTGTAAACAAAAATGGTGAAGAGCTTGTAGATTTATGTGCTGAAAAAGGTCTGGTGATTGGGAATACCTGGTTTACAAAGAGAGATATACATAAGTATATGCATGTGAGTAGGAGAGATGGCCAGAGAGCGTTATTGGATTGCATGTTAATAGATAGGTGTGTGAAAGAGAGATTTTTGGATGTTAATGTGCTGAGAGGGGCAACTGGAGGGATGTTTGATCATTATCTTGTGGAGGCAAAGGTGAAGATTGGCAGAGGCTTTCAGAAAAGAAGAGAGAACGTTGAGGTGAAGAGAGTGGTGAGAGTAAGTGAGCTTGGGAAGGAGAATTATGTGAAGTACCTGTAGAGATTGAGTGTAGAATGGAAAAAGATTAGAGCAAAAGATGTAAGGGGAGTGGGGGAGGAATGGGATGTATTTAGGGAAGCACTGATGGCTTGTGCAAAAGATGCTTGTGGCATAAGAAAGGTGGGAGGAGGACAGATTAGAAAGGGTAGTGATTTGTGAAATGAAGAAGTAAGATTGTTAGTGAAAGAGAAGAGAGAGGCATTTGGATGATTTTTGTTGGGAAGATGTATAAAAGAAAGAGGCAAGAGGTCAAGAGAAAGGTGCAAGAGGTGAAAAAGAGGGCAAATGAGAGTTGAGGTGAGATAGTATCATTAAATTTTAGGGAGATGTATAAAAGAAAGAGACAGGAGGTCAAGAGAAAGGTGCAAGAGGTGAAAAAAAGGGCAAATGAGAGTTGGGGTGAGAGAGTATCATTAAATTTTAGGGAGAATAAAAAGATGTTCTGGAAGGAGGTAAATAAAGTGGGTAAGACAAGGGAGCAAATGGGAACTTCGGTGAAGGGCGCAAGTGGGGAGGTGATAACAAGTAGTGGTGATGTGAGAAGGAGATGGAGTGAGTATTTTGAAGGTTTGTTGAATGTGTTTGATGATAGAGTGGCAGATATAGGGTGTTTTGGTTGAGGTGGTGTGCAAAGTGAGAGGGTTAGGGAAAATGATTTGGTAAACAGAGAAGAGGTAGTGAAAGCTTTGCGGAAGATGAAAGCCGGCAAGGCAGCAGGTTTGGATGGTATTGCAGTGGAATTTATTAAAAAAGGGGGTGACTGTATTGTTGACTGGTTGGTAAGGTTATTTAATGTATGTATGACTCATGGTGAGGTGCCTGAGGATTGGCGGAATGCGTGCATAGTGCCATTGTACAAAGGCAAAGGGGATAAGAGTGAGTGCTCAAATTACAGAGGTATAAGTTTGTTGAGTATTCCTGGTAAATTATATGGGAGGGTATTGATTGAGAGGGTGAAGGCATGTACAGAGCATCAGATTGGGGAAGAGCAGGGTGGTTTCAGAAGTGGTAGAGGATGTGTGGATCAGGTGTTTGCTTTGAAGAATGTATGTGAGAAATACTTAGAAAAGCAAATGGATTTGTATGTAGCATTTATGGATCTGGAGAAGGCATATGATAGAGTTGATAGAGATGCTCTGTGGAAGGTATTAAGAATATATGGTGTGGGAGGAAAGTTGTTAGAAGCAGTGAAAAGTTTTTATCGAGGATGTAAGGCATGTGTACGTGTAGGAAGAGAGGAAAGTGATTGGTTCTCAGTGAATGTAGGTTTGCGGCAGGGGTGTGTGATGTCTCCATGGTTGTTTAATTTGTTTATGGATGGGGTTGTTAGGGAGGTAAATGCAAGAGTTTTGGAAAGAGGGGCAAGTATGAAGTCTGTTGGGGATGAGAGAGCTTGGGAAGTGAGTCAGTTGTTGTTCGCTGATGATACAGCGCTGGTGGCTGATTCATGTGAGAAACTGCAGAAGCTGGTGACTGAGTTTGGAAAAGTGTGTGGAAGAAGAAAGTTAAGAGTAAATGTGAATAAGAGCAAGGTTATTAGGTACAGTAGGGTTGAGGGTCAAGCCAATTGGGAGGTGAGTTTGAATGGAGAAAAACTGGAGGAAGTGAAGTGTTTTAGATATCTGGGAGTGGATCTGGCAGCGGATGGAACCATGGAAGCGGAAGTGGATCATAGGGTGGGGGAGGGGGCGAAAATCCTGGGAACCTTGAAGAATGTGTGGAAGTCGAGAACATTATCTCGGAAAGCAAAAATGGGTATGTTTGAAGGAATAGTGGTTCCAACAATGTTGTATGGTTGCGAGGCGTGGGCTATGGATAGAGTTGTGCGCAGGAGGATGGATGTGCTGGAAATGAGATGTTTGAGGACAATGTGTTGTGTGAGGTGGTTTGATCGAGTGAGTAACGTAAGGGTAAGAGACGTGTGGAAATAAAAAGAGCACGGTTGAGAGAGCAGAAGAGGGTGTTTTGAAGTGGTTTGGGCACATGGAGAGGATGAGTGAGGAAAGATTGACCAAGAGGATATATGTGTCGGAGGTGGAGGGAACAAGGAGAAGAGGGAGACCAAATTGGAGGTGGAAAGATGGAGTGAAAAAGATTTTGTGTGATCGGGGCCTGAGCATGCAGGAGGGTGAAAGGAGGGCAAGGAATAGAGTGAATTGGATCGATGTGGTATACCGGGGTTGACGTGCTGTCAGTGGATTGAATCAAGGCATGTGAAGCGTCTGGGGTAAACGATGGAAAGCTGTGTAGGTATGTATATTTGCGTGTGTGGACGTATGTATATACATGTGTATGGGGGGGGTTGGGCCATTTCTTTTGTCTGTTTCCTTGCGCTACCTCGCAAATGCGGGAGACAGCGACAAAGTATAATAATAAAAATAATAATTTTCTAAAAGGGGAAACAGAAGAAAGAGTCACGCGGGGAGTGCTCATCCTCCTCGAAGGCTCAGATTGGGGTATCTAAATGTGTGTGGATGTAACCAAGATGAGAAAAAAGAAGAGATAGGTAATATGTTTGAGGAAAGGAACCTGGATGTTTTGGCTCTGAGTGAAACGAAGCTCAAGGGTAAAGGGGAAGAGTGGTTTGGGAATTTCTTGGGAGTAAAGTCAGGGGTTAGTGAGGGGACAAGAGCAAGGGAAGGAGTAGCACTACTCCTGAAACAGGAGTGGTGGGAGTATGTGATAGAGTGTAAGAAAGTAAACTCTAGATTGATATGGGTAAAACTGAAAGTTGATGGAGAGAGATGGGTGATTTTTGGTGCATATGCACCTGGGCATGAGAAGAAAGATCACGAGAGGCAAGTTTTTTGGGAGCAGCTGAGTGAATGTATTAGTAGTTTTGATGCACGAGACCGGGTTATAGTGATAGATGATTTGAATGCAAAGGTGAGTAATGTGGCAGTTGAGGGAATGATTGGTGTACATGGGATGTTCAGTGTTGTAAATGGAAATGGTGAAGAGCTTGTAGATTTATGTGCTGAAAAAGGACTGGTGATTGGGAATACCTTTAAAATGAGAGATATACATAAATATACGTATGTAAGTAGGAGAGACGGCTAGAGAGCGTTATGGGATTACATGTTAATTGATAGGTGCATGAAAGAGAGACTTTTGGATGTTAATGTGCTGAGAGGTGCAACTGAAGGGATGTTTGATCATTACCTTGTGGAGGCGAAGGTGAAGATTTGTAGAGGTTTTCAGAAAAAAAGAGATAATGTTGGGGTGAAAAGAGTGGTGAGAGCAAGTGAGCTTGGGAAGGAGACTTGTGTGAGGAAGTACCAGGAGAGACTGAGTACAGAATGGAAAAAGGTAAGAACAAAGGAGGTAAGGAGAGTGGAGGAGGAATGGGATGTATTTAGGGAAGCAGTAATGGCTTGCGCAAAAGATGCTGTGGCATGAGAAGCGTGAGAGGTGGGCAGATTAGAAAGGGTAGTGAGTGGTGGGATGAAGAAGTAAGATTATTAGTGAAAGAGAAGAGAGAGGCATTTGGATGATTTTTGCAGGGAAATAATGCAAATGAGTGGGAGTTGTATAAAAGAAAGAGACAGGAGGTCAAGAGAAAGGTGCAAGAGGTGAAAAAGAGGGCAAATGAGAGATGGGGTGAGAGAGTATCTTTAAATTTTAGGGAGCATTAAAAGATGTTTTGGAAGGAGGTAAATAAAGTGCGTAAGATGAGGGAACAATTGGGAACATCAGTGAAGGGGGCTAATGGGGAGGTGATAACAAGTAGTGGTGATGTGAGAAGGAGATGGTGTGAGTGTTTTGAAGGTTTGTTGAATGTGTTTGATGATAGAGTGGCAGATATAGGTTGTTTTGGTCGAAGTGGTGTGCAAAGTGAGAGGGTTAGGGAAAAATGATTTGGTAAACAGAGAAGAGGTAGTAAGAGCTTTGCAGAAGATGAAAGCCAGCAAGGCAGTGGGTTTGGATAGTATTGCAGTGGAATTTATTAAAAAAGGGGGTGACTGTATCGTTGACTGGTTGTTAAGGTTATTTAATGTATGTATGACTCATGGTGAGGTGCCTGAGGATTGGCGGAATGCTTGTATAGTGCCATTGTACAAAGGCAAAGGGGATAAAAGTGAGTGCTCAAATTAGAGAGGTATAAGTTTGTTGAGTATTCCTGGGAAAATATATGGGAGAGTATTGATTGAGAGGGTAAAGGCATGTACTTGAGCATCAGATTGGGGAAGAGCAGTGTGGTTTCAGAAGTGGTAGAGGATGTGTGGATCAGCTTTGAAGAATGTATGTGAGAAATACTTAGAAAAGCAAATGGATTTGTATGTAGCATTTATGGATCTGGAGAAGGCATATGATAGAGTTGATAGAGATGCTCTGTGGAAGGTATTAAGAATATATGGTGTGGGAGGCAAGTTGTTAGAAGCAGTGAAAAGTTTTTATCAAGGATGTAAGGCATATACACGTGTAGGAAGAGAGGAAAGTGATTGGTTCTCAGTGAATGTAGGTTTGTGGCAGGGGTGTTTGATGTCTCCATGGTTGTTTAATTTGTTTATGGATGGGGTTGTTAGGGAGGTGAATGCAAGAGTTTTGGAAAGAGGGGCAAGTATGCAGTCTGTTGTGGATGAGAGAGCTTGGGAAGTGAGTCAGTTGTTGATTGCTGATGATACAGCACTGGTGGCTGATTCATGTGAGAAACTGCAGAAGCTGGTGACTGAGTTTGGTAAAGTGTGTGAAAGAAGAAAGCTGAGAGTAAATGTGAATAAAAGCAAGGTTATTAGGTACAGTAGGGTTGAGGGTCAAGTCAATTGGGAGGTAAGTTTGAATGGAGAAAAAGTGGAGGAAGTGAAGTGTTTTAGATATCTGGGAGTGGATCTGGCAGCGAATGGAACCACGGAAGCGGAAGTGAGTCATAGGGTGGGGGAGGGGGCGAAAATTCTGGGAGCATTGAAGAATGTGTGGAAGTTGAGAACATTATCTCGGAAAGCAAAAATGGGTATGTTTGAAGGAATAGTGGTTCCAACAATGTTATATGGTTGCGAAGCATGGGCTATGGATATTGTGCGGAGGAGGGTGGATGTGCTGGAAATGAGATGTTTGAGGACAATATGTGGTTTGAAGTGGTTTGATTGAGTAAGTAATGTAAAGATAAGAGAGATGTGTGGTAATAAAAAGAGTGTGGTTGAGAGAGCAGAGGAGCGTGTTTTGAAATGGTTTTGTCATATGGAGAGAATGAGTGAGGAAAGATTGACCAAGAGGATATATATGTCAGAGGTGGAGGGAACAAGGAGAAGTGGGAGAGCTAATTGGAGGTGAAAAGATGGAGTGAAAAAGATTTTGAGTGATCGGGGCCTGAACATGCAGGAGGGTGAAAGGCATGCAAGGAATAGAGTGAATTGGAACGATGTGGTATACTAGGGTCGACGTGCTGTCAGTGGATTGAACGAGGGCATGTGAAGTGTCTGGGGTAAACCATGGAAAGTTGTGTGGGACCTGGATGTGGAAAGGGAGCTGTGGTTTCGGTGCATTATTACATGACAGCTAGAGACTGAGTGTGAACGAGTGGCCTTTGTTGTCTTTTCCTAGCACTACCTCGCACACGTGAGGGGGGGAGGGTGCTGTTATTTCATGTGTGGCGAGGTGGCGATGGGAATGAATAAAGGCAGACAGTATGAGTTATGTATATGTGTACATATGTATATGTCTGTGTGTGTATATATATGTATACATTGAGATGTATAGGTATGTATATTTGTGTGTGTGGACGTGTAGGTATATACATGTGTATGTGGGTGGGTTGGGCCATTCTTTCGTCTGTATCCTAGCGCTACCTCGCCACACGGGAGACAGCGACAAAGCAAAATAAAATAGATAAGAATATAAAAAGATGTTTTGGAATAAGGCAAAAAAAAAGTGTAAGAAAAGAGAACAAATGGGAACATCGGTAATGGGGGTTAATGGGGAGGTAATAACAAGTAGTGGTGAAGTGAGAAAGAGATGAAGTGAGTATTTTGAAGGTTTGTTGAATGTGTTTGATAGAGTGGCAGATATAGGGTGTTTTGGTCAAGGTGGTTTGAGAAGTGAGAGAGTCAGGGAGAATGATTTGGTAAACAGAGAAGAGGTAGTAAAAGCTTTGATTAAGATAAAAGCCAGCAAGGCAGTGGATTTGGATGGTATTGTAGTGGAATTTATTAGAAAGGGGGGGGTGACTGTGTTATTGGCTGGTTTGTAAGGATATTCAATGTATATACGGTTCATGGTGAAGTGCCTGAGGATTGGCAGAATGCATGCATAGTGCCATTAAATACAGGCAAAGGGGATAAAGGTGAGTGTTCAAAGTCAGAGGTATAAGTTTGTTGAGTATTCCTGGGAAATTATTTAGGAGGATATTGATTGATAGGGTAAAAGCATTATAGAGCATCAGATTGGGGAAGAGCAGTGTAGTTTCAGAAGTTTTAGAGGATGTTTGGATTAGGTGTTTGCTTTGAAGAATATATATGAGAAATACTTAGAAAAACATGGATTTGTATGTAGCATTTATGGATCTGAAGAAGGCATATGATAGAGTCGATAGAGTTGCTTTGTGGAAGAAATTAAGAGTATACGGTGTGAGAGGTAAGTTGCCAGAAGCAGTGAAAAGTTTTTATCAAGGAAGTAAGGCATGTGTACGAACAGGAAGAAAGTGATTGGTTCTCAGTGGATGTCGGTTTGTGGCAGGGATGCATGAGATCTCCATGGCTTTTTAATTTGTTTATGGATGGGGTTGTTAGGGAGGTGAATGCAAAGGTTTTGGAGAGAAGGACAAGTATGCAGTCTGTTGTGTATGAGAGGGCTTGGGAAGTGAGTTAGTTGTTGTTCGCTGGTGATACAGCACTGGTGGCTGATTCATGTGAGAAACTGCAGAAGTTGGTGACTGAGTTTGGTAAGATTTTTGAAAGAAGAAAGTTGAGCGTCAATGTGAATAAGAGTAAGGTTATTAGGTGCGGTAGGGTAGAGGGACAGTTATTTGGGAGGTAAGTTTGAATGGAAAAAACTGGAGGAAGTGAAGTGCTTTAGATATCTAGGAGTGGATTTGACAGCGGATGGAACCATGGAAGCAAAGTGAGTCACAGGGTGGGGGAGGGGATGAAGGTTCTGGGAGCATTGAAAAATGTATGGAAGGCAAGAATGTTATTTCGGAGAGCGAAAATGGGTATGTTTGAAGGAATAGAGGTTTCAACAATGTTATATGGTTGCGAAGCATGTGCCATAGAAAGGGTTGTGCGGAGGAGGGTGGATGTGTTGGAAATGAAATGTTTGATGATAATATGTGGTGTGAGGTGGTTTGATTGAGTAAGTAATGAAAGGGTAAGCGAGATGTGTGGTAATAAAAAGAGTGTGGTTGAGAGAGCAGAGGAGGATGTATTGAAATGGTTTGGTCACATGGAGAGAATGAGTGAGGAAAGATTGACCAAGAGGATATATGTGTCAGAGGTGGAGGAAATGAGGAGAAGTGGGCGACCAAGTTGGAGGTGGAAAGATGGAGTGAAAAAGTTTTTGAGTGATTGGGGCCTGAACATGCAGGAGGGTGAAAGGCGTGCAAGAAACAGAGTGACTTGGAACGATGTGGTATACTGGGGTCGACGTGGTGTAATTGGATTGAACCAGGGCATGTGAAGCATCTTGGGTAAACCATGGAAAGTTTTGTGGTGCCTGGTTGTGAAGAGGGAGCTGTAGTTTCGATGCATTGCACATAAAAGCTAAGACTGAATGTGAATGAATGTGGCCTTTGTTATCTTTTCCTAGTGTTTTCTTGCATGTGCATGGGGGGAGGGGGGTGCCATTTCAGATGTGGCGGGTTGGCAACAGGAATGAATGAAGGCAGCAAGTATAGGGATGTACATGTGTATATATGTCTGTGTATGTATATGTATGCATATGTTGAAATGTATAGGTATGTATATGTGTGTATGTGTGGGTGTTTATGTATATACATGTGTTTGTGGGTGGGTTGGGTCATTTCTTTTGTCTGTTTCCTTGCGTTACCTCGCTAATGTGGAAGAAAGCGACTAGGTATGAAAAAATAAAGATATAATGATTAATTATTTTCCAGCCTTATAATTTTTATCACTACAGAAATGATGAACATGAATCATTGCATAATTATGTTGGACATATGAAACAAATAAATGGTATATCCGAGCTACATTTTCTCTTTACAAAACACATGACATATTATCATATATACAGGTAAATGACAACAAATAGAATGAACAACAGTGTATGTCAATAATTTATATAGCCAGTTATAGTTAAAATTTTCCTATTTCAAGAAATAGAATTAGCAACTAAGTCTAACAATTATTCTGAAGAATCTAAAAAGAAAACGTAAAATGATAAAGATTTTATCATACAAAAAATTTACGGACATTATCGCACTAAAAAATCAAGTAATCAGACTGCAGTAACCGTCTGGACAGCGCGAAGGAAGC
>NW_027264919.1:0-10789 GCF_036320965.1 Panulirus ornatus
GAAACGAAACTCAAGGGTAAAGGGGAAGAGTGGTTTGGGAATGTCTTGGGAGTAAGTCAGGGGAAAGTCAGGGGTTAGTGAGATGACAAGAGCAAGGGAAGGAGTAGCACTACTCCTGAAACAGGAGTTGTATGAGTATGAGATAGAATGTAAGAAAGTAAATTCTCGATTAATGTGGGTAAAACTGAAAGTTGATGGAGAACGATGGGTGATTATTGGTGCACATGCACCTGGACATGAGAAGAAAGATCATGAGAGGCAAGTGTTTTGGGAGCAGCTGTATGAGTGTGTTAGTGGTTTTGATGCACAAGACCGGGTTATAGTGATGGGTGATTTGAATGCAAAGGTGAGTAATGTGGCAGTTGAGGGAATAATTTGTATACATGGGGTGTTCAGTGTTGTAAATGGAAATGGTGAAGAGCTTGTAGATTTATGTGCTGAAAAAGGACTGGTGATTGGGAATACCTGGTTTAAAAAGCGAGATATAGATAAGTATACGTATGTAAGTAGGAGAGATGGCCAGAGAGCGTTATTGGATTACGTGTTAATTGACGGGCGTGCGAAAGAGAGACTTTTGGATGTTAATGTGCTGAGAGGTGCAACTGGAGGGATGTCTGATCATTATCTTGTGGAGGTTAAGGTGAAAATTTGTATGGGTTTTCAGAAAGAAAGAGTGAATGTTGGGGTGAAGAGGGTGGTGAGAGTAAGGGAGCTTGGGAAGGAGACTTGTGTGAGGAAGTAACAGGAGAGACTGAGTACAGAATGGAAAAAGGTGAGAACAATGGAAGTAAGGGGAGTGGGGGAGGAATGGGATGGCATTGCAGTGGAATTTATTAAAAAAGGGGGTGACCATGTTGTTGACTGGTTGGTGAGGATATTCAATGTATGTTTGGTTCATGGTGCAGTGCCTGAGGATTGGCGGAATGCATGCATAGCGCTGTTGTACAAAGGCAAAGGGGATGATAAAGGTGAGTGTTCCAATTACAGAGGTATAAGTTTGTTGAGTATTCATGGGAAAGTATATGTTATAAAGATTATTAAACAAATGGAAATTTTTTTAAGAATTTGAGGGGATATCACTTACAATTGTAAATGTGGATTCAAGTAGGCATACTTCTTGCATTGCAAACCAGTATGAAACTGGTGTCCTTTATATGGCTAATACTGCTTTATACTGGCTACTAAACATGTTGTGTTATATACATAGGATGTCTATATTTGGTTTCCTGTTTATCGAATGGATCACGTGCACAGTTGGCTAACTCGTGTATTCGTGCACTTTAAGTCAATGTATGTGAGCAAACCAAGGCTGTATGCTCATGATTTAATACATAATTGGGAACCAAAAACTGTCGTGTTTGGCCTTCATAATTTTAGACAAAGTAGCAGGCATATCTGTAGATTAGTGGTGTTCAGTGGTAATAATAGTAATAGTAGAGGAAATGGAGTTTAGTGGTTCTGACATATTGGGGTAAAGGAATATAATCAATAGTACGTGGTTGCTTTTGGTTAAGCATTTCACTTTGCAGGTGAATGGCCACTCGCTAGACAGCATAACCCGGGAGTTCCTACTAGATGGTGTAGATCAGAATGTATAGGAAAGTTGGCGTGCAAACGACATGGAAGTGGATGTCTTCACCACCCTTGGCAGACCCATAGCAGGAACGATCTCTGCAGTGCTAACTAGTGGTAGGTTTTCTGCTACATAATGGTCTTGTTTTAATCTAGTTGGGCATAGGAATGAGAAAAGTGACCTAACCTGACCTGACCTGACCTGAGCTAACCTAACCTAACCTAACCTAGCCTAGCCTAACCTAACCTAACCCAACCTAACCCAACCTAACCTAACCTAACATAACCCAACCCAACCTAACCTAACCTAACCCAACCCAACCCAACCTAACCTAACCTAACCTAACTTAACCCAACCTAAACTAACCTAACCTAACCTAACCCAACCCAACCCAACCCAACCTATCCTAACCTAACCACGCCACTTTTGCCCTCCAACACCCTTCGCCCGCTAACCTGAGTGGTAAAGAGCGGAAGGTGACGGAGTCGCATCCCACGCCACTTTTGCCCTCCGACACCCTTCGCTCGCTAACCTGAGAGGTAAGGAGCGGAAGGTGACGGAGCCGCATCCCACGCCACTTTTGCCCTCCGACACCCTTCGCCCGCTAACCTGAGAGGTAAGGAGCGGAAGGTGACGGAGCCGCATCCCACGCCACTTTTGCCCTCCGAGACCCTTCGCCCGCTAACCTGAGAGGTAAGGAGCGGAAGGTGACGGAGCCCCATCCCACGCCACTTTTGCCCTCCGACACCCTTCGCCCGCTAACCTGAGAGGTAAGGAGCGGAAGGTGACGGAGCCGCATCCCACGCGACTTTTGCCCTCCGACACCCTTCGCCCGCTAACCTGAGAGGTAAGGAGCGGAAGGTGACAGGAGCGCATCCAACGCCACTTTTGCCCTCCGACACCCTTCGCCAACTAATCTGAGAGGTAAGGAGCGGAAGGTGACGGAGCCGCATCCCACGCCACTTTTGCCCTCCGACACCCTTCGCCCGCCAACCTGAGATGTAAGGAGCGGAAGGTGACGGAGCCGCATCCCACGCGTGCAAACTACATGGAAGTGGATGTCTTCACCACCCTTGGCAGTCCCATAGCAGGAACGATCTCTGGAGTGCTAACTAGTGGTAGGTTTTCTGCTACATAATGGTCTTGTTTTAATCTAGTTGGGCATAGGAATGGGAAAAGTGACCTAACCTGACCTGACCTGACCTGACCTAACCTAACCTAACCCAACCCAAACTATCCTAACCCAACCCAACCCAACCTAACCTAACCTAACTTAACCTAACCTAACCCAACCCAACCCAAACTGAAGTAACCTAACCTAACCTAACCTAACCTAACCTAACCACGCCACTTTTGCCCTCCGACACCCTTCGCCCGCTAACCTGAGAGGTAAGGAGCGGAGGGTGACGTAGCCGCATCCCACGCCACTTTTGCCCTCCGACACCCTTCGCTCGCTAACCTGAGAGGTAAGGAGCGGAAGGTGACGGAGCCGCATCCCACGCCACTTTTGCCCTCCGACACCCTTCGCCCGCTAACCTGAGAGGTAAGGAGCGGAAGGTGACGGAGCCGCATCACACGCCACTTTTGTCCTCCGACACCCTTCGCCCGCTAACCTGAGAGGTAAGGAGCGGAAGGTGACGGAGCCGCATCCCACGCGTGCAAACTACATGGAAGTGGATGTCTTCACCACCCTTGGCAGTCCCATAGCAGGAACGATCTCTTGAGTGTTAACTAGTGGTAGGTTTTCTGCTACATAATGGTCTTGTTTTAATCTAGTTGGGCATAGGAATGGGAAAAGTGACCTAACCTGACCTGACCTGACCTGACCTAACCTAACCTAACCTAGACTAGCCTAACCTAACCTAACCTAACCTAACCTAACCTAACCCAACCTAACCTAACCTAACCCAACCCAACCAAACCTAACCTAACCTAACCACGCCACTTTTGCCCTCCGACACCCTTCGCCCGCTAACCTGAGAGGTAAGGAGCGGAAGGTGACGGAGCCGCATCCCACGCCACTTTTGCCCTCCGACAATCTTCGCCAGCTAACCTGACAGGTAAGGAGCGGAAGGTGACGGAGCCGCATCCCACGCCACTTTTGCCCTCCGACACCCTTCGCCCGCTAACCTGAGAGGTAAGGAGCAGAAGGTGACGGAGCGCATCCGAGGCCACCTTTGTCTTCTGGCACTCTGCGCGCGCTAACCTGAGAGGTAAGGAGCGGAAGGTGACGGAGCCGCATCCCACGCCACTTTTGCCCTCCGACAGCCTTCGCCCGCTAACCTGAGAGGTAAGGAGCGGAAGGTGACGGAGCCGCATCCCACGCCACTTTTGCCCTCCGACACCCTTCGCCCGCTAACCTGAGAGGTAAGGAGCGGAAGGTGACGGAGCCGCATCCCACGCCACTTTTGCCCTCCGACACCCTTCGCCCGCTAACCTGAGAGGTAAGGAGCGGAAGGTGACGGAGCCTCATCCCACGCCACTTTTGCCCTCCGACACCCTTCGCCCGCTAACCTGAGAGGTAAGGAACGGAAGGTGACGGAGCCGCATCCCACGCCACTTTTGCCCTCCGACACCCTTCGCCCACTAACCTGAGAGGTAAGGAGCGGAAGGTGACGGAGCCGCATCACACGCCACTTTTGTCCTCCGACACCCTTCGCCCGCTAACCTGAGAGGTAAGGAGCGGAAGGTGACGGAGCCGCATCCCACGCGTGCAAACTACATGGAAGTGGATGTCTTCACCACCCTTGGCAGTCCCATAGCAGGAACGATCTCTTGAGTGTTAACTAGTGGTAGGTTTTCTGCTACATAATGGTCTTGTTTTAATCTAGTTGGGCATAGGAATGGGAAAAGTGACCTAACCTGACCTGACCTGACCTGACCTAACCAAACCTAACCTAGCCTAGCCTAACCTAACCTAACCTAACCTAACCTAACCTAAACTAACCTAACCTAACCTAACCTACCCTAATCTAACCTAACCTAACCTAACCTAACCTAACCTAACCCAACCTAACCTAACCTAACCTAACCTAACCTAACCCAACCTAACCTAACCTAACCTAACCCAACCTAACCTAACCTAACCTAACCTAACCTAACCCTAACCTAACCTAACCTAACCTAACCTAACCTAACCCTAACCTAACCTAACCTAACCTAACCTAACCTAACCTAACCTAACCTAACCTAACCCAACCTAACCTAACCTAACCTAACCCAACCTAACCTAACCTAACCTAACCTAACCTAACCCTAACCTAACCTAACCTAACCTAACCTAACCTAACCCTAACCTAACCTAACCTAACCTAACCTAACCTAACCCTAACCTAACCTAACCTAACCTAACCTAACCACTTTTGCCCTCCGACACCCTTCGCCCGCTAACCTGAGAGGTAAGGAGCGGAAGGTGACGGAGCCGCATCCCACGACAGTTTTACCCTCCGACACCCTTCGCCCGCTAACCTGAGAGGTAAGGAGCGGAAGGTGACGGAGCCGCATCCCACCCCACTTTTGCCCTCCGACACCCTTCGCCCGCTAACCTGAGAGGTAAGGAGCGGAAGGTGACGGAGCCGCATCCCACGACACTTTTGCCCTCCGACACCCTTCGCCCGCTAACCTGAGAGGTAAGGAGCGGAAGGTGACGGAGCCGCGTCCCACGCCACTTTTGCCCTCCGACACCCTTCGCCCGCTAACCTGAGAGGTAAGGAGCGGAAGGTGACGGAGCCGCATCCCACGCCACTTTTGCCCTCCGACACCCTTCGCCCGCTAACCTGAGAGGTAAGGAGCGGAAGGTGACGGAGCCGCATCCCACGCCACTTTTGCCCTCCGACACCCTTCGCCCGCTAACCTGAGAGGTAAGGAGCGGAAGGTGACGGAGCCGCATCCCACGCCACTTTTGCCCTCCGACATCCTTCGCCCGCTAATCTGAGAGGTAAGGAGCGGAAGGTGACGGAGCCGCATCCCACGCCAATTTTGCCCTCCGACACCCTTCGCCCGCTAACCTGAGAGGTAAGGAGCGAAGGTGACGGAGCCGCATCCCACGCCACTTTTGCCCTCCGAGACCCTTCGCCCGCTAACCTGAGAGGTAAGGAGCGGAGGGCTACGGAGCCGCATCCCACGCGACTTTTGCCCTCCGACACCCTTCGCCCGCTAATCTGAGAGGTAAGGAGCGGAAGGTGACGGAGCCGCATCCCACGCCACTTTTGCCCTCCGACACCCTTCGCCCGCTAACCTGAGAGGTAAGGAGCGGAAGGTGACGGAGCCGCATCCCACGCCACTTTTGCCCTCCGACACCCTTCGCCCGCTAACCTGAGAGGTAAGGAGCGGAAGGTGACTGAGCCGCATCCCACGCCACTTTTGCCCTCCGACACCCTTCGCCCGCTAACCTGAGAGGTAAGGAGCGGAAGGTGACGGAGCCGCATCCCACGTCACTTTTGCCCTCCGACACCCTTCGCCGGCTAATCTGAGAGGTAAGGAGCGGAAGGTGATGGAGCCGCTTCCCACGTCACTTTTGCCCACCGACACCCTTCGCCCGCTAACCTGAGAGGTAAGGAGCGGAAGGTGACTGAGCCGCATCCCACGCCACTTTTGCCCTCCGACACCCTTCGCCCGCTAACCTGAGAGGTAAGGAGCGGAAGGTGACGGAGCCGCATCCCACGTCACTTTTGCCCTCCGACACCCTTCGCCGGCTAATCTGAGAGGTAAGGAGCGGAAGGTGATGGAGCCGCTTCCCACGTCACTTTTGCCCACCGACACCCTTCGCCCGCTAACCTGAGAGGTAAGGAGCGGAAGGTGACGGAGCCGCATCCCACGCCACTTTTGCCCTCCGACATCCTTCGCCCGCTAATCTGAGAGGTAAAGAGCGGAAGGTGACGGAGCCGCATCCCACGCCAATTTTGCCCTCCGACACCATTCGCCCGCTAACCTGAGAAGTAAGGAGCTAAAGGTGACGGAGCCGCATCCCACGCCACTTTTTACCCTCCGAGACCCTTCGCCCGCTAACCTGAGAGGTAAGGAGCGGAAGGTTACGGATCCGCATCCCACGCAACTTTTGCCCTCCGACATCCTTCGCCCGCTAACCTGAGAGGTAAGGAGCGAAGGGTGACGGAGCCGCATCCGACGCCACTTTTGCCCTCCGACACCCTTCGCCCGCTAACCTGAGAGGTAAGGAGCGGATGGTGACGGAGCCGCATCCCACGACACTTTTGCCCTCCGACACCCTTCGCCCGCTAACCTGAAAGGTAAGGAGCGGAAGGTGACGGAGCCGCATCCCACGCCACTTTTGCCCTCCGACACCCTTCGCCCGCTAACCTGAGAGGTAAGGAGCGGAAGGTGACGGAGCCGCATCCCACGCCACTTTTGCCCTCCGACATCCTTCGCCCGCTAACCTGAGAGGTAAGGAGCAGAAGGTGACGGAGCGCATCCGAGGCCACCTTTGTCTTCTGGCACTCTGCGTGCGCTAACCTGAGAGGTAAGGAGCGGAAGGTGACGGAGCCGCATCCCACGCCACTTTTGCCCTCCGACACCCTTCGCCCGCTAACCTGAGAGGTAAGGAGCGGAAGGTGACGGAGCCGCATCCCACGCCACTTTTGCCCTCCGACACCCTTCGCCCGCTAACCTGAGAGGTAAGGAGCGGAAGGTGACGGAGCCGCATCCCACGCCACTTTTGCCCTCCGACACCCTTCGCCCGCTAACCTGAGAAGTAAGGAGCGGAAGGTGACGGAGCCACATCCCACGCCACTTTTGCCCTCCGACACCCTTCGCCCGCTAACCTGAAAGGTAAGGAACGGAAGGTGACGGAGGCGCATCCCACGCCACTTTTGCCCTCCGACACCCTTCGCCCACTAACCTGAGAGGTAAGGAGCGGAAGGTGACGGAGCCACATCACACGCCACTTTTGTCCTCCGACACCCTTCGCCCGCTAACCTGAGAGGTAAGGAGCGGAAGGTGACGGAGCCGCATCCCACGCTTGCAAACTACATGGAAGTGGATGTCTTCACCACCCTTGGCAGTCCCATAGCAGGAACGATCTCTTGAGTGTTAACTAGTGGTAGGTTTTCTGCGACATAATGGTCTTGTTTTAATCTAGTTGGGCATACGAATGGGAAAAGTGACCTAACCTGACCTGACCTGACCTGACCTGACCTAACCTAACCTAACCTAGCCTAGCCTAACCTAACCTAACCTAACCTAACCTAACCTAAACTAACCTAACCTAACCTAACCTACCCTAATCTAACCTAACCTAACCTAACCTAACCCAACCTAACCTAACCTAACCTAACCTAACCTAACCTAACCCAACCTAACCTAACCTAACCTAACCCAACCTAACCTAACCTAACCTAACCTAACCTAACCTAACCTAACCCGAACCTAACCTAACCCTAACCTAACCTAACCTAACCTAACCTAACCCTAACCTAACCTAACCTAACCTAACCTAACCCTAACCTAACCTAACCTAACCTAACCTAACCACTTTTGCCCTCCGACACCCTTCGCCCGCTAACCTGAAAAGTAAGGAACGGAAGGTGACGGAGCCGCATCCCACGCCACTTTTGCCCTCCGACACCCTTCGCCCACTAACCTGAGAGGTAAGGAGCGGAAGGTGACGGAGCCGCATCCCACGACACTTTTGCCCTCCGACACCCTTCGCCCGCTAACCTGAAAAGTAAGGAACGGAAGGTGACGGAGCCGCATCCCACGCCACTTTTGCCCTCCGACACCCTTCGCCCACTAACCTGAGAGGTAAGGAGCGGAAGGTGACGGAGCCACATCACACGCCACTTTTGTCCTCCGACACCCTTCGCCCGCTAACCTCAGAGGTAAGGAGCGGATGGTGACGGAGCCGCATCCCACGCTTGCAAACTACATGGAAGTGGATGTCTTCACCACCCTTGGCAGTCCCATAGCAGGAACGATCTCTTGAGTGTTAACTAGTGGTAGGTTTTCTGCGACATAATGGTCTTGTTTTAATCTAGTTGGGCATAGGAATGGGAAAAGTGACCTAACCTGACCTGACCTGACCTGACCTAACCTAACCGAACCTAGCCTAGCCTAACCTAACCTAACCTAACCTAACCTAAACTAACCTAACCTAACCTAACCTACCCTAATCTAACCTAACCTAACCTAACCTAACCTAACCCAACCTAACCTAACCTAACCTAACCTAACCTAACCCAACCTAACCTAACCTAACCTAACCCAACCTAACCTAACCTAACCTAACCTAACCTAACCCGAACCTAACCTAACCCTAACCTAACCTAACCTAACCTAACCTAACCTAACGTAACCTAACCCTAACCTAACCTAACCTAACCTAACCTAACCACTTTTGCCCTCCGACACCCTTCGCCCGCTAACCTGAGAGGTAAGGAGCGGAAGGTGACGGAGCCGCATCCCACGACACTTTTACCCTCCGACACCCTTCGCCCGCTAACCTGAGAGGTAAGGAGCGGAAGGTGACGGAGCGCATATCCCACGCCACTTTTGCCCTCCGACACCCTTCGCCCGCTAACCTGAGAGGTAAGGAGCGGAAGGTGATGGAGCCGCATCCTACGCCACTTTTGCCCTACGACACCCTTCGCCCGCTAACCTGAGAGGTAAGGAGCGGAAGGTGATGGAGCCGCATCCTACGCCACTTTTGCCCTCCGACACCCTTCGCCCGCTAACCTAAGAGGTAAGGAGCGGAAGGTGACGGAGCCGCATCCCACGCCACTTTTGCCCACCGACACCCTTCGCCCGCTAACCTGAGAGGTAAGTAGCGGAAGGTGACGGAGCCGCATCCCACGCCACTTTTGCCCTCCGACACCCTACGCCCGCTAACCTGAGAGGTAATGAGCTGAAGGTGACGGAGCCGCATCCCACGCCACTTTTGCCCTCCGACACCCTTCGCCCGCTAACCTGAGAGGTAAGGAGCGGAAGGTGACGGAGCCGCATCCCACGCAACTTTTACCCTCCGACACCCTTCGCCCGCTAACCTGAGAGGTAAGGAGCGGAAGGTGACGGAGCCGCATCCTACGCCACTTTTGCCCTCCGACACCCTTCGCCCGCTAACCTGAGAGGTAAGGAGCGGAAGTTGACGGAGCCGCATCCCACGCCACTTTTGCCCTCCGACACCCTTTGCCCGCTAACCTGAGAGGTAAGGAGCGGAAGGTGACTGAGCCGCATCCCACGCCACTTTTGCCCTCCGACACCCTTCGCCCGCTAAAATGAGAGGTAAGGAGCGGAAGGTGACGGAGCCGCATCCCACGTCACTTTTGCCCTCCGACACCCTTCACCGGCTAATCTGAGAGGTAAGGAGCGGAAGGTGATGGAGCCGCTTCCCACGTCACTTTTGCCCACCGACACCCTTCGCCCGCTAACCTGAGAGGTAAGGAGCGGAAGGTGCCGGAGCCGCATCCCACGCCACTTTTGCCCTCCGACATCCGTCGCCCGCTAATCTGAGAGGTAAAGAGCGGAAGGTGACGGAGCCGCATCCCACGCCACTTGTGCCCTCCGACACCATTCGCCAGCTAACCTGAGAAGTAAGGAGCTAAAGGTGACGGAGCCGCATCCCACGCCACTTTTGCCCTCCGAGACCCTTCGCCCGCTAATCTGAGAGGTAAGGAGCGGAAGGTGACGGAGCCGCATCCCACGCCACTTTTGCCCTCCGAGACCCTTCGCCCGCTAACCTGAGAGGTAAGGAGCGGAAGGTTACGGAGCCGCATCCCACGCAACTTTTGCCCTCCGACATCCTTCGCCCGCTAACCTGAGAGGTAAGTAGCGAAGGGTGACGGAGCCGCATCCGACGCCACTTTTGCCCTCCGACACCCTTCGCCCGCAAACTGAGAGGTACGGAGCCGATGGTGACGGAGCCGCATCCCACGACACTTTTGCCCTCCGACACCCTTCGCCCGCTAACCTGAAAGGTAAGGAGCGGAAGGTGACGGAGCCGCATACCACGCCACTTTTGCCCTCCGACACCCTTCGCCCGCTAACCTGAGAGGTAAGGAGCGGAAGGTGACGGAGCCGCATCCCAAGCCACTTTTGTCCTCCGGCACCCTTCGCACGCTAACTTGAGAGGTAAGGAGCGGAATGTGACGGAGCGCATCCGAGGCCACCTTTGCCTTCTGGCACTCTGCGCGCGCTAACCTGAGAGGTAAGGAGCGGAAGGTGACGGAGCGCATATCCCACGCCACTTTTGCCCTCCGACACCCTTCG
>NW_027264920.1:0-16722 GCF_036320965.1 Panulirus ornatus
GAGAGAAGGGCTTGGAACGAGAGTCAGGAAAATTTGGAAAGAGGCTTGGAGAAAAGTCGCAGGGGAAAGGGGGAGGAGGTTCGAGAGTCAGGGGAAAAAGGGAGAGAGGGTTGGGGCAGATCAGCCGACAGGAGAGAGGCTTGGGAGAAGTTAGGGAGGGAGGAAGAGGGGCTTTGGGGCAAGTAAAACAGGAAGGAAAAAAGGCTTTTGGGGGAAATCAGGGGGGAGAGAAGGGGGTTTTGGCGAAAATTTGGGGGGCAAGGGAGAAAAGCCCTTTGGGGCAGGGGCACAGGAAGGAGGAGAGCCCTTGAAGGAATTAGCAGGACAAGAGAGAGGCATGGGAGAGTCAGGCAGACAGGAGAGAGAGGTTGCGAAGAGGCATAGGAGAGAAGGGTGGGGCGGGGTAGGGACAGGAAAAGAAGCTTGGGGACGAAAGTCGGAAAGGGCAGGAGAAGAGGTTGGACAAGTCAGGGAGGACAGGAAGGGAAGCTTGGGGCGAGAATCAGCGGCAAGAGAAAGGGGGTGGAGAAGGGCGGAGGGTAGGAAAAGGGGTTGAAGAGAAAAAGAGGAAAGAGGGTGGGACAGGTCAGGCAGGAAGGGAGAAAGGCTTTTTTACAAGATCAGCAGGACGGAGAGAGAGGCTTTTGACGGATTTAGGCAGGAAGAGGAGAGGGTTGGGCGAAGTCAGGGAACAAGGAGAGAGGGTTTGGGATGGAGCAGTAAGAGAGAGAGGCTTGGGGGGAAGAGCAGCAGGAAGGAGAGAGAGGTTGGGGCAGAATCCAGGAAAGGGAGAGGGCTTGGGCGAATTTAAGCAGAAAAGGGGAGAGAACTTGGGGGTGGGGTTTAAAAAGGGTAGGGGGAAAAGGGGTGGAAGAGAGTCGGAAATTTGGAAAGAGGTTGGAGAAAAAGGGCGCAGGGCGGAGAGGGGGGCGGGTCAGGCAGGGAGGAAGAGGGGGCTTGGGCAAAAGTCGGCGACAGGGGGAAGAGGTGCGAAAGTCAGGCATAGGAGAGAGGGGTTGGAGGAGTAGGCAACAGAAAGGGAAAAGGGTTGGAAGAATCATGAGGGAGGAGAAAGGACTTGGACTATTTAGGGGGACAGGGGGAGAGCCTTTTGGGCAAATGTCACCAGACAGGAGGAAGCCCGGAAAAATTCAGGAGGGTAATAGGCCTTTTGAGAGAGTCAGGAGAAAAGGAAGAGGCTTTTTTACGGGCAGCAGGCAGGAGGGAGAGATGGGGACGGGAGCAGGGGGGGCGGTAGAAGTTGGGGCGAAAGTCAGGAGGAAAAGAGGAGGCTTTGGGGGACAATCAGGCAGGACAGGGAGGGGGGTTTGGGGAAATAAGGACAGGGAGGGGGGTTGGAGAGGTCAGGGAGGGAGGGAGAAGGGGGTTGGGGCAGGTCAGGCAAAGGGAGAAAGAGTTGGGGCTAAGTCGGGGAAAGGGGAGGAAAAGGGTTGGCAAAGTCAGGCAAAGGAGAAGAGGGTTGACGAGATCCGGGGAAGAGAGAGAATTGGGAAAAAGCTCAGGGGAAAGGGAGGGGGAAACTTGGGGTAGAGTCAGGTAGGAGAAGAGAGGAAAGGTTGGGAAGAGTCAGCGGGAAGGAAGAGAGGGTTGGACAAGTCGGCAGGACAGGAGAGAGAGGGGTTGGGACAGAATCGGGGAGGGGAGAGGGGCCCCCCGGGAACAGGGAGGACGGAGAGAAGGCTTGGGGTAGAGTCAGGAAGGGTAGGAAAAAGGGGTTGGAAAGAGAGTCAGGCAATTTGAAAAAAAGGCCCGGGACGAGAGTAGCAGGACAGGAGAGAGAATTTGGGGCGGACCCCGGCAAAGGAGGAAGCTTGGGGGGGAAAAGTCAGGGGACAGGGAGAGAGGTTTGGGGGGAAGCAGGAAGGGAAAAGAGGGCTTGGACGAGGGAAGGGAAAGAAAAGAAGGTTGGACGAAATCTGGAGGAGGAGAGAGGGCTTGGCAATTTAGGAAGGACAGGAGAGAGCCCCTTGGAAGGTCAGGGGAGGGCAGGAGAGAAGCCCTGGAAGGGTTTTAGGAGGGAGAAAAAGGTTATGAGAGAGTAGGTTAAGGAAAGAGGCTGGGCGAGTCGGGGGGGCAGGAGAAACCGGGACGAAAGCAGGGGCAGGGAGAGAGGCTTGGGACAAGTCGGGCAGGAAGGGAGAGGGGGGGCAAAGGTCGGGCTAACAGGGAAAAGAGGCGGGGGGGAGAGTCGCAACAGGAGAGAAAGGCCCTTGGAGAAGCAGCGGACAAAAGAGGATTTTGGGATGGAGTAGGAGACAAGAGAGAGGTTGGACGAAGTCAGGCGGACAGGAGAGAAGGCTTGGAGAGGTTGGAGGGTTAAAGGTTGGACAAGCATGGGGAAAATAACGGCAGATAGGGGAGAGAGGCTTGGGACGGGGGGAAAGTAGGACAGGGAGAGAGGTTGGACGGGGGTTTAGGCAGGAATCGAGAGAGAGGCTTGGGACGAGAGCTATGCAGGACACGAGAAAGAGGCCTGGGACGAGAGTCAGCAGGACAGGAGATAGAGTGTTGGCATGAGAGTCAAGCATGAGAGGAGAGAGAGACTTGAGGTGAGAGACAGTCAGGACAGGAGAGAAAGGCTTTGGATGAGAGTCAGGCAGGACAGAAGAGAGAGGCATGGGACGAGAGTCAGGCAGGACAGGAGAGAGAGTCTTCGGACGAGAGTCAGAAAGCAGAGGAGAGAGAGGCTTGGGACGAGAGTCAGGCATGACAGGAGAGATAGGCTTGGATGAGAGTCAGGAAGGATAGGATAAAACGGCTATGGACGAGAGTCAGGTAAGTAGGAATAGAGGCCTGGCACGAGAGTCAGGCAGGACAAGAGAGAGAAGCTTGGGACAGGATTCAGGCAGGACAGGAGAGAGAGGCTTGGGACGAGAGTCAGGAAGGACAGGAGAGAGAGGCTTGGGATGAGAGTCAGGCAGGACAGGAGGGAGAGGCCTGGGACGAGAGTGAAGCATTGCAGGAGAGAGAGAGGCTTGGGACGAGAGTCAGTCAGGACAGGAGAGAGAGGCTTGAGGCGAGAGTCAGCCAAGACAGGAGAGAACGTTTTGGGACGAAAGTCAGGCAAGACAGGAGAGAGAGGCTTAGGACGAGAGTCAGGTAGGACTGGAGAGAGAGGCTTGGGACGAGAGTCAGGCAGGACCGTTGAGAGAGACTTGGGACGAGAGTCAGGCAGGATAGGAGAGTGATGCTTGAGGAGAGAGTCAGGCAAAACAGGAGACAGAGGCTTGAGACGAGACTCAGGTAGGGTAGGAAAAAGAGTCTTGGGACGAGAGACAAAAAGTGCAGGAGAGAGAGGCCTAGGACGAGACTCAGGAAAGGCAGGAGAGAGAGGCTTGGGACGAGAGTCAGCCAGGACAGGAGGGAGAGGCTTAGTACGAGAATCAGGCAGGACAGGAGAGAGAGGCTTGGGACGAGAGTGAGGTAGTAGAGGAGAGAGCGTTTCGGTACGAGAGTCAGACAGGACAGGAGAGAGAGACTTGGGATGGCAGTCAGGCAGGACGGGAGAAAGAGGCTTGGGACGAGAGTCAGGAAGGACAGGAGAGAGAGACTTGGGACGAGAGTCAGGCAAGAGAGGAGATAGACGTTTGGGACTAGAGTCAGGAAGGACAGGAGAGAGAGGCTTCGGACGACAGTCAGGCAGGACAGGAGAGAGAGCCTTGGGACGAGAGTCAGCCAGGACAGGAGAGAGAAGCTTAGTACGAGAATCAGTCAGGACAGGAGAGAGAGGCTTGGGACGAGAGTCAGGTAGTAGAGGAGAGAGCGTTTTGGGACGAGAGTCAGGCAGGACAGGGGAGAGACTTGGGATGACAATCAGGAAGGACAGGAGAAAGAGGCTTGTGACGAGAGTCAGGGAGGACAGGAGAGAGAGGATTGGGACGAGAGTCAGGCAGGACCGGAGAGAGAGACTTGGGACGAGAGTCAGGCAAGAGAGGAGATAGACGTTTGGGACTAGAGTCTGGCAGGACAGGAGAGAGAGGCTTCGGGCGACAGTCAGGCATTACAGGAGAGAGAGCATTCGACGAGAATCCGGAAGGGTAGGAGAGAAGGGCTTGGAACGAGAGTCAGGGAATTAGGAGAGAGAGGCTTGGGACTAGAGTCAGGCAGGAGAGGAGATGGAGGTTTGGGACGAGAGTCAGGCAGGACAAGAGAGAGAAGCTTGGGACAGGAGTCAGGCAGCACAGGAGAGAGAGTCTTGGGATGAAGTCAGGCAGGACAGGAGAGAGAGACTTGGGACGAGAGTTAGGCAGGAAAAGGGAGAGAGGCTTTTGAGGAGAGTCAGGCAGGGCAGGAGATAGAAGTATGGGGCGAAAGTCAGGCAGGAGAGGAGAGAGAGGCTTGGGACAATGTCATTCAGGATAGGAGAGAGAGACTTGGGGACGGGAGTCATGCAGGACAGGAGAGAGAGGCTTGGGACGAGAGTCAGGCAGGACAGGAGAGAGAGGATGGTGTCGAAAGTCAGGCATTACATGGGAGAGAGGCTTTTGGACGAGTCAGGCAGAACAGGAGAGAGAGGCTTGGAACGATAGTCATGAAGGACAGGAGAGAGAGGACTTGGACTAGAGTCAGGCAGGACAGGAGAGAGAAGCTTGGGACGAGAGTCAGGCATGACAGGAGAGATAGGCTTGGATGAGAGTCAGGAAGGATAGGATAAAACGGCTATGGACGAGAGTTAGGTAAGAAGTAATAGAGGCCTAGCACGAGAGTCAGGCAGGACAAGAGAGAGAAGCTTGGGACAGGATTCAGGCAGGACAGGAGAGAGAGGCTTGGGACGAGAGTCAGGCAGGATAGGAGAGAGAGGATGGTGTCGAAAGTCAGGCATTACATAGGAGAGAGGCTTTGGACGAGTCAGGCAGAATAGCAGAGAGAGGCTTGGAACGATAGTCATGCAGGACAGGAGAGAGAGGACTTGGACTAGAGTCAGGCAGGACAGGAGAGAGAAGCTTGGACGAGAGTCAGGCATGACAGGAGAGATAGGCTTGGATGAGAGTCAGTAAGGGTAGGATAAAACGGCTATGGACGAGAGTCAGGTAAGTAGGAATAGAGGCCTGGCACGAGAGTCAGGCAGGACAAGAGAGAGAGACCTGGGGACGGGAGTCATGCAGGGCAGGTGAGAGAGGCTTGGGACGAGAGTCAGGCAGGACAGGAGAGAGAGGATGGGGTCGAAAGTCAGGCATTACATGGGAGAGAGGCTTTGGATGAGTCAGGCAAAACAGGAGAGAGGCTTGGAACGATAGTCATGCAGGACAGGAGAGAGAGGACTTGGACTAGAGTCAGGCAGGACAAGAGAGAGAAGCTTGGGACGAGAGTCACGCATGACAGGAGAGATAGGCTTGGATGAGAGTCAGTGAGGGTAGGATAAAACGGCTATGGACGAGAGTCAGGTAAGTAGGCATAGAGGCCTGGCACGAGAGTCAGGCAGGACAAGAGAGAGAGACCTGGGGACGGGAGTCATGCAGGGCAGGTGAGAGAGGCTTGGGACGAGAGTCAGGCAGGAGAGGAGAGAGAGACTTGGGATGACAATCAGGAAGGACAGGAGAAAGAGGCTTGTGACGAGAGTCAGGGAGGACAGGAGAGAGAGGATTGGGACTAGAGTCACGCAGGACCGGAGAGAGAGACTTGGGACGAGAGTCAGGCAAGAGAGGAGATAGACGTTTGGGACTAGAGTCTGGCAGGACAGGAGAGAGAGGCTTCGGGCGACAGTCAGGCATTACAGGAGAGAGAGCATTCGACGAGAATCCGGAAGGGTAGGAGAGAAGGGCTTGGAACGAGAGTCAGGGAATTAGGAGAGAGAGGCTTGGGACTAGAGTCAGGCAGGAGAAGAGATGGAGGTTTGGGACCAGAGTCAGGCAGGACAAGAGAGAGAAGCTTGGGACAGGAGTCAGGCAGCACAGGAGAGAGAGGACTTGGACTAGAGTCAGGCAGGACAGGAGAGAGAAGCTTGTGACGAGAGTCACGCATGACAGGAGAGATAGGCTTGGATGAGAGTCAGGAAGGATAGGATAAAACGGCTATGGACGAGAGTCAGGTAAGTAGGAATAGAGGCCTGGCACGAGAGTCAGGCAGGACAAGAGAGAGAAGCTTGGGACAGGATTCAGGCAGGACAGGAGAGAGAGGCTTGGGACGAGAGTCAGGCAGGACAGGAGAGAGAGGATGGGGTCGAAAGTCAGGCATTACATGGGAGAGAGGCTTTGGACGAGTCAGGCAGAATAGCAGAGAGAGGCTTGGAACGATAGTCATGCAGGACAGGAGAGAGAGGACTTGGACTAGAGTCAGGCAGGACAGGAGAGAGAAGCTTGGACGAGAGTCAGGCATGACAGGAGAGATAGGCTTGGATGAGAGTCAGTAAGGGTAGGATAAAACGGCTATGGACGAGAGTCAGGTAAGTAGGAATAGAGGCCTGGCACGAGAGTCAGGCAGGACGAGAGAGAGAGACCTGGGGACGGGAGTCATGCAGGGCAGGTGAGAGAGGCTTGGGACGAGAGTCAGGCAGGACAGGAGAGAGAGGATGGGGTCGAAAGTCAGGCATTACATGGGAGAGAGGCTTTGGATGAGTCAGGCAAAACAGGAGAGAGAGAGGCTTGGAACGATAGTCATGCAGGACAGGAGAGAGAGGACTTGGACTAGAGTCAGGCAGGACAAGAGAGAGAAGCTTGGGACGAGAGTCACGCATGACAGGAGAGATAGGCTTGGATGAGAGTCAGGAAGGGTAGGATAAAACGGCTATGGACGAGAGTCAGGTAAGTAGGAATAGAGGCCTGGCGCGAGAGTCAGGCAGGACAAGAGAGAGAAGCTTGGGACAGGAGTCAGGCAGCACAGGAGAGAGACGCATCGGACGGGAGTTAGGCAGGAAAAGAGAGAGAGGCTTGGAAGGAGAGTCAAGCAGGGCAGGAGATAGAAGCATGGGGCGAGAGTCAGGCAGGAGAGGAGAGAGAGGCTTGGGACATTGTCAATCAGGATAGGAGAGAGAGGCTTGGGGACGGGAGTCAGGCAGGACAGGAGAGAGAGGCTGGGGACGATAGTCAGGCATGACCGGAGAGAGAGGCTTTGGACGAGAGTCAGGCAGAGTAGGAGAGCGAGAGGCTTGGAACGAGAATCATGCAGGACATGAGAGAGAGGATGGGGTCGAAAGTCAGGCATTACATGGGAGAGAGGCTTTGGATGAGTCAGGCAAAACAGGAGAGAGGCTTGGAACGATAGTCATGCAGGACAGGAGAGAGAGGACTTGGACTAGAGTCAGGCAGGACAAGAGAGAGAAGCTTGGGACGAGAGTCACGCATGACAGGAGAGATAGGCTTGGATGAGAGTCAGTAAGGGTAGGATAAAACGGCTATGGACGAGAGTCAGGTAAGTAGGAATAGAGGCCTGGCACGAGAGTCAGGCAGGACAAGAGAGAGAGACCTGGGGACGGGAGTCATGCAGGGCAGGTGAGAGAGGCTTGGGACGAGAGTCAGGCAGGACAGGAGAGAGAGACTTGGGATGACAATCAGGAAGGACAGGAGAAAGAGGCTTGTGACGAGAGTCAGGGAGGACAGGAGAGAGAGGATTGGGACTAGAGTCAGGCAGGACCGGAGTGAGAGACTTGGGACGAGAGTCAGGCAAGAGAGGAGATAGACGTTTGGGACTAGAGTCTGGCAGGACAGGAGAGAGAGGCTTCGGGCGACAGTCAGGCATTACAGGAGAGAGAGCATTCGACGAGAATCCGGAAGGATAGGAGAGAAGGGCTTGGAACGAGAGTCAGGGAATTAGGAGAGAGAGGCTTGGGACTAGAGTCAGGCAGGAGAGGAGATGGAGGTTTGGGACCAGAGTCAGGCAGGACAAGAGAGAGAAGCTTGGGACAGGAGTCAGGCAGCACAGGAGAGAGAGTCTTGGGACGAAGTCAGGCAGGACAGGAGAGAGAAGCTTGGGACGAGAGTCAGGCATGACAGGAGAGATAGGCTTGGATGAGAGTCAGGAAGGATAGGATAAAACGGCTATGGACGAGAGTCAGGTAAGTAGGAATAGAGGCCTGGCACGAGAGTCAGGCAGGACAAGAGAGAGAAGCTTGGGACAGGATTCAGGCAGGACAGGAGAGAGAGGCTTGGGACGAGAGTCAGGAAGGACAGGAGAGAGAGGCTTGGGATGAGAGTCAGGCAGGACAGGAGGGAGAGGCCTGGGACGAGAGTGAAGCATTGCAGGAGAGAGAGAGGCTTGGGACGAGAGTCAGTCAGGACAGGAGAGAGAGGCTTGAGGCGAGAGTCAGCCAAGACAGGAGAGAACGTTTTGGGACGAAAGTCAGGCAAGACAGGAGAGAGAGGCTTAGGACGAGAGTCAGGTAGGACTGGAGAGAGAGGCTTGGGACGAGAGTCAGGCAGGACCGTTGAGAGAGACTTGGGACGAGAGTCAGGCAGGATAGGAGAGTGATGCTTGAGGAGAGAGTCAGGCAAAACAGGAGACAGAGGCTTGAGACGAGACTCAGGTAGGGTAGGAAAAAGAGTCTTGGGACGAGAGACAAAAAGTGCAGGAGAGAGAGGCCTAGGACGAGACTCAGGAAAGGCAGGAGAGAGAGGCTTGGGACGAGAGTCAGCCAGGACAGGAGGGAGAGGCTTAGTACGAGAATCAGGCAGGACAGGAGAGAGAGGCTTGGGACGAGAGTGAGGTAGTAGAGGAGAGAGCGTTTCGGTACGAGAGTCAGACAGGACAGGAGAGAGAGACTTGGGATGACAGTCAGGCAGGACAGGAGAAAGAGGCTTGGGACGAGAGTCAGGCAGGACAGAAGAGAGAGACTTGGGATGAGAGTCAGGCAAGAGAGGAGATAGACGTTTGGGACTAGAGTCAGGAAGGACAGGAGAGAGAGGCTTCGGACGACAGTCAGGCAGGACAGGAGAGAGAGGCTTGGGACGAGAGTCAGCCAGGACAGGAGAGAGAGGCTTAATACGAGAATCAGGCAGGACAGGAGAGAGAGGCTTGGGACGAGAGTCAGGTAGTAGAGGAGAGAGCGTTTTGGGACGAGAGTCAGGCAGGACAGGAGGGAGAGACTTGGGATGACAATCAGGAAGGACAGGAGAAAGAGGCTTGTGACGAGAGTCAGGGAGGACAGGAGAGAGAGGATTGGGACGAGAGTCAGGCAGGACCGGAGAGAGAGACTTGGGACGAGAGTCAGGCAAGAGAGGAGATAGACGTTTGGGACTAGAGTCTGGCAGGACAGGAGAGAGAGGCTTCGGGCGACAGTCAGGCATTACAGGAGAGAGAGCATTCGACGAGAATCCGGAAGGGTAGGAGAGAAGGGCTTGGAACGAGAGTCAGGGAATTAGGAGAGAGAGGCTTGGGACTAGAGTCAGGCAGGAGAGGAGATGGAGGTTTGGGACGAGAGTCAGGCAGGACAAGAGAGAGAAGCTTGGGACAGGAGTCAGGCAGCACAGGAGAGAGAGTCTTGGGACGAAGTCAGGCAGGACAGGAGAGAGAGACTTGGGACGAGAGTTAGGCAGGAAAAGGGAGAGAGGCTTTTGAGGAGAGTCAGGCAGGGCAGGAGATAGAAGTATGGGGCGAAAGTCAGGCAGGAGAGGAGAGAGAGGCTTGGGACAATGTCATTCAGGATAGGAGAGAGAGACTTGGGGACGGGAGTCATGCAGGACAGGAGAGAGAGGCTTGGGACGAGAGTCAGGCAGGACAGGAGAGAGAGGATGGTGTCGAAAGTCAGGCATTACATGGGAGAGAGGCTTTGGACGAGTCAGGCAGAACAGGAGAGAGAGGCTTGGAACGATAGTCATGAAGGACAGGAGAGAGAGGACTTGGACTAGAGTCAGGCAGGACAGGAGAGAGAAGCTTGGGACGAGAGTCAGGCATGACAGGAGAGATAGGCTTGGATGAGAGTCAGGAAGGATAGGATAAAACGGCTATGGACGAGAGTTAGGTAAGAAGTAATAGAGGCCTAGCACGAGAGTCAGGCAGGACAAGAGAGAGAAGCTTGGGACAGGATTCAGGCAGGACAGGAGAGAGAGGCTTGGGACGAGAGTCAGGCAGGATAGGAGAGAGAGGATGGTGTCGAAAGTCAGGCATTACATAGGAGAGAGGCTTTGGACGAGTCAGGCAGAATAGCAGAGAGAGGCTTGGAACGATAGTCATGCAGGACAGGAGAGAGAGGACTTGGACTAGAGTCAGGCAGGACAGGAGAGAGAAGCTTGGACGAGAGTCAGGCATGACAGGAGAGATAGGCTTGGATGAGAGTCAGTAAGGGTAGGATAAAACGGCTATGGACGAGAGTCAGGTAAGTAGGAATAGAGGCCTGGCACGAGAGTCAGGCAGGACAAGAGAGAGAGACCTGGGGACGGGAGTCATGCAGGGCAGGTGAGAGAGGCTTGGGACGAGAGTCAGGCAGGACAGGAGAGAGAGGATGGGGTCGAAAGTCAGGCATTACATGGGAGAGAGGCTTTGGATGAGTCAGGCAAAACAGGAGAGAGGCTTGGAACGATAGTCATGCAGGACAGGAAAGAGAGGACTTGGACTAGAGTCAGGCAGGACAAGAGAGAGAAGCTTGGGACGAGAGTCACGCATGACAGGAGAGATAGGCTTGGATGAGAGTCAGTGAGGGTAGGATAAAACGGCTATGGACGAGAGTCAGGTAAGTAGGCATAGAGGCCTGGCACGAGAGTCAGGCAGGACAAGAGAGAGAGACCTGGGGACGGGAGTCATGCAGGGCAGGTGAGAGAGGCTTGGGACGAGAGTCAGGCAGGACAGGAGAGAGAGACTTGGGATGACAATCAGGAAGGACAGGAGAAAGAGGCTTGTGACGAGAGTCAGGGAGGACAGGAGAGAGAGGATTGGGACTAGAGTCACGCAGGACCGGAGAGAGAGACTTGGGACGAGAGTCAGGCAAGAGAGGAGATAGACGTTTGTTACTAGAGTCTGGCAGGACAGGAGAGAGAGGCTTCGGGCGACAGTCAGGCATTACAGGAGAGAGAGCATTCGACGAGAATCCGGAAGGGTAGGAGAGAAGGGCTTGGAACGAAAGTCAGGGAATTAGGAGAGAGAGGCTTGGGACTAGAGTCAGGCAGGAGAAGAGATGGAGGTTTGGGACCAGAGTCAGGCAGGACAAGAGAGAGAAGCTTGGGACAGGAGTCAGGCAGCACAGGAGAGAGAGTCTTGGGACGAAGTCAGGCAGGACAGGAGAGAGAAGCTTGGGACGAGAGTCAGGCATGACAGGAGAGATAGGCTTGGATGAGAGTCAGGAAGGATAGGATAAAACGGCTATGGACGAGAGTCAGGTAAGTAGGAATAGAGGCCTGGCACGAGAGTCAGGCAGGACAAGAGAGAGAAGCTTGGGACAGGATTCAGGCAGGACAGGAGAGAGAGGCTTGGGACGAGAGTCAGGCAGGACAGGAGAGAAAGGATGGGGTCGAAAGTCAGGCATTACATGGGAGAGAGGCTTTGGACGAGTCAGGCAGAATAGCAGAGAGAGGCTTGGAACGATAGTCATGCAGGACAGGAGAGAGAGGACTTGGACTAGAGTCAGGCAGGACAGGAGAGAGAAGCTTGGACGAGAGTCAGGCATGACAGGAGAGATAGGCTTGGATGAGAGTCAGTAAGGGTAGGATAAAACGGCTATGGACGAGAGTCAGGTAAGTAGGAATAGAGGCCTGGCACGAGAGTCAGGCAGGACAAGAGAGAGAGACCTGGGGACGGGAGTCATGCAGGGCAGGTGAGAGAGGCTTGGGACGAGAGTCAGGCAGGACAGGAGAGAGAGGATGGGGTCGAAAGTCAGGCATTACATGGGAGAAAGGCTTTGGATGAGTCAGGCAAAACAGGAGAGAGAGAGGCTTGGAACGATAGTCATGCAGGACAGGAGAGAGAGGACTTGGACTAGAGTCAGGCAGGACAAGAGAGAGAAGCTTGGGACGAGAGTCACGCATGACAGGAGAGATAGGCTTGGATGAGAGTCAGGAAGGGTAGGATAAAACGGCTATGGACGAGAGTCAGGTAAGTAGGAATAGAGGCCTGGCACGAGAGTCAGGCAGGACAAGAGAGAGAAGCTTGGGACAGGAGTCAGGCAGCACAGGAGAGAGACGCATCGGACGGGAGTTAGGCAGGAAAAGAGAGAGAGGCTTGGAAGGAGAGTCAAGCAGGGCAGGAGATAGAAGCATGGGGCGAGAGTCAGGCAGGAGAGGAGAGAGAGGCTTGGGACATTGTCAATCAGGATAGGAGAGAGAGGCTTGGGGACGGGAGTCAGGCAGGACAGGAGAGAGAGGCTGGGGACGATAGTCAGGCATGACCGGAGAGAGAGGCTTTGGACGAGAGTCAGGCAGAGTAGGAGAGCGAGAGGCTTGGAACGAGAATCATGCAGGACATGAGAGAGAGGACTGGGACTAGAGTCAGGCAGGACAGGAGAGAGAAGCTTGGCACGAGAGTCAGGCAGGACAGGAGAGAGAGGCCTGGGATGAGAGTAGAGCAAGGTAGGAGGAAGAGGCTTGGGACGAGAATTAGGCAGGACAGGAGAGAGAGGCTTGGGACGAGAGTCAGGAAGGACAGGAGAGAGAGGCTTGGGACGAGAGTCAGGCGGGACAGGAAATAGAGGCCTGGGACGAGTGTCAGGCAGTATAGGAGAGAGAAGCTTGGGACAAGACTCAGGCGGGACAGGAGAGAGATACTTGGGACGAGAGTCAGGCAGGACAGGAGAGAGTGGCTTGAGACGAGAGTCAGGTAGGCCAGGAGAGAGAAGGTTGGGACGACAGTCAGGCAGGACCGGAGAGAGAGGCTTGGGACGAGACTCAGGAAGGACATTAGAGAGAAACTTAAGACGAGAGGCAGGCATGACAGGAGAGAGGGTTTGGAACGAGAGTCAGGGAGGACGAGAGAGAGAGGCTTCGTACGAGAGTCAGGCAGGGTAGGAGAGAAGGGCTTGGGACAAAAGTCAGGCAAGTAGGAGAAAGAGTCTTGTGACGAGAGTCAGACAGGACTGGAGAGAGACCCTTGGGACGAGAGTCAGGCAAGTAAGAGAAAGAGGCTTTGGACAAGAGTCAGGCACGACAGGAAAGAGAGTGTTGGGCCGACAGTAAGGTAAGACAGGAGAGAGAGGTTTGGGACGAGACTCAGCAAGGACAGGAGAGAGAGGCTTAGGACGAGAGTCATTCAGGACAGGAGCGAAAGGTTTGGGACGAGAGTGAGGCAGGACAGGAGAGAGAGACTTGAGACGAGAGTCAGGCAAGACAAGAGAGTGACGCTTGTGACGAGAGTCAGGCAGGGTAGGAGAAAGAGGCTTGGGACGAGAGTCAGGCAGGAGAGGAAAGATGGCTGTGACGAGAGTCAGGCAGGACAGGAGAGAGAGGCTTGGGACGACAGTCAGGCAGGACAGGAGAGAGAGGCTTGGGACGAGAGACAGGAAGGACAGGAGATAGAGGCTTAGAACGAGACTCAGGAAGGACAGGAGAGAGAAGCTTAGGACGAGAGTGAGGTTGGACAGGAGAGAGAGGCTTGGGACGAGTGTCAGGCAGGAGACGAGAGAGATTTGGGACGAGTGTCAGGCAGGACAGGAGAGGGAGGCTTGTGACGATAGTCAGGCAGGACAGGAGAGAGAGGCTTGGGACTAGAGTCATGCAGGACAGGAGAGAGAGGATTGCGACGAAAGTATTTTACGACCATAGTGAGAGACTTGGGACGAGAGTCTGGCAGGAGAGGGGATAGAGGTTTGGGGCGAGAGTCTGGCAGGACAGGGGAGAGAGGCTTGGGACGACAGTCAGGCAAGACAGGAGAGAGATACTTGGGACGAGAGTCACGAAGGGTAATAGAGAAGGGCTTGGAACGATAGTCAGGCAATTAGGAGAAAGAGTCTTAGGACGAGAGTCATGCAGGACAGAGAAAGAGGATTGGGACGAGAGTCAGGCAGGAGAGGAGAGAGGCTTGGGACGAGAGTCAGACAGGTTAGGAGAGAGGGGCTTGACACGAGAGTCAGGCTGGACGGGAGAGAGAGGCTTGGGACGAGAATCATGCAGGGTAGGAGATAGGGGCTTCGGATGAGATTCAGGTAGGACAGGAGAGAGAGGCTTGGGACGACAGTCAGGCAGTACAGGAGAGAGGCCTCGGATGAGTGTCAGGCAGGAGAGATGAGAGAGGCATTGGAGGAGAGTCAGGCAGGACAGGAGAGAGAGTCATCGGACGAGAGTCAGGGAGCACAGAAGAGAGAGGCTTGGGACGAGAGTCAGTCAGTACAGGGGAGAGATGCTTGACGATAGAGTCAGGCACTGTATGAAAGAGAGGCTTCTGACGACAGTCAGGCAGGGTAGGAGAGAAAGGCTTGAGATGAGAGTCAGGCAGGATAGGAGAGAGATGCCTGGGACGAGAGTCAAGTAGGACAGGGGAGAGAGAGGCTTAGGACGAGAGTCAGGAAGGACCGGAGAGAGAGGCTTGGGACGAGAATCAGGCAGGACAGGAGAGAGAGGTTTGGGACAAGAGTCAGGCAGGACAGGAGAGAGAGGTTTGGGACGAGAGTCAGGAAGGACAGGAGAGAGAAGTTTGGGACAAGAGTCAGGCATGACAGGAGAGAGAGGACTCGGACGAGAGTCAAGCAGGACAGGAGAGAAAAAGGCTTTGGACGAGAGTCCGGATGGACAGGAAAGAAAGGCTTGGGACGAGAGTCAGGAAGGTCAGGAGATGGAAGTTTGGGACGAGTGTCAGGCAAGACAGGAGAGAGAGTCTTGGAACGACAGTCAGGCAAGACATGAGAGAGAGGCTTGGGACGAGAGTCAGGCAGGGTAGGAGAGACACGCTTGGGACTAAAGTCATGCAGGATCGTAGAGAGAGACTTGGGACGAGAACCAAGCAGGATAGGAGAGAGAGGCTTGAGGAAAGAGTCAGGCACGATAGGAGAGAGAGGACTGATACGAGAGTCAGGCAGGGTAGGAGATAGGGGCTTCGGATGAGAGTCAGGCAGGAGAGATGAGAGAGTCTTTGGACGAGAGTCAGGCAGGACAGGAGAGATAGTCATCGGACGAGAGTCAGGGAGCACAGAAGAGAGATGATTGGGACGAGAGTCAGGCAGTACAGGGGAGAGATGCTTGACGATAGAGTCAGACACTGTATGAAAGAGAGGCTTCTGACGACAGTCAGGCAGGGTAGGAGAGAAAGGCTTGAGATGAGAGTCAGGCAGGATAGGAGAGAGATGCCTGGGACGAGAGTCAAGCAGGACAGGGGAGAGAGAGGCTTAGGACGAGAGTCAGGATGGACCGGAGAGAGAGGCTTAGGACGAGAGTCAGGCAGGACAGGAGAGAGAGGTTTGGGACAAGAGTCAGGCAGGACAGGAGAGAGAGGTTTGGGACAAGAGTCAGGCAGTACAGGAGAGAGAGGACTCGGACGGGAGTCAAGCAGGACAGCAGAGAGAAAGGCTTGGGACGAGAGTCCGGATGGACAGGAAAGAAAGGCTTGGGACGAGAGTCAGGAAGGACAGGAGATGGAAGTTTGGGACGAGTGTCAGGCAAGACAGGAGAGAGTCTTGGAACGACAGTCAGGCAAGACAGGAGAAAGAGGCTTGGGGCGAGAGTCAGGCAGGGTAGGAGAGACACGCTTGGGACTAAAGTCATGCAGGATCGTAGAGAGAGACTTAGGACGAGAACCAAGCATGATAGGAGAGAGAGGCTTGAGGAAAGAGTCAGGCGCGACAGGAGAGAGATGATTGATACGAGAGTCAGGCAGGGTAGGAGAAAGAGGCTTGGGAGAAGAGTCTAGGAGGGCAGGGGAAAGAGGCTTGGGACAAGACTCAGGAAGGACAGGAGAGAGAGGCTTGCGACGAAAGTGTTGTACGACCATAGAGAGAGACTTGGAACGAGAGTCTGGCAGGAGAGAAGATAGAGGTTTGGGCAAGAGCCTGGCAGGACATGGGAGAGAGGCTTGGGGCGACAGTCAGGCAAGACAGGAGAGTGATACTTGGGACGAGAGTCACGAAGGGTAATAGAGAAGGGCTTGGAACGATAGTCAGGCAATTCGGAGAAAGAGGCTTAGGACGAGAGTCATGCAGGACAAGAGAGAGAGGTTTGGGACGAGAGTCAGGAAGGACAGGAGAGAGAAGTTTGGGACGAGAGTCAGACAGGTTAGGAGAGAGGGGCTTGAGACGAGAGTCAGGCTGGGCGGGAGAGAGAGGCTTGGGACGAAAATCACGCAGGGTAGGAGATAGGGGCTTCGGATGAGAGTCAGGCAGGACAGGAGAGAGAGTCATCGGACGAGAGTCAGGGAGCACAGAAGAGAGATGCTTGGGACGAGAGTCAGGCAGTACAGGGGAGAGATGCTTGACGATAGAGTCAGACACTGTATGAAAGAGAGGCTTCTGACGACAGTCAGGCAGGGTAGGAGAGAAATGCTTGAGATGAGAGTCAGGCAGGATAGGAGAGAGATGCCTGGGACGAGAGTCAAGCAGGACAGGGGAGAGAGAGGCTTAGGACGAGAGTCAGGAAGGACCGGAGAGAGAGGCTTAGGACGAAAGTCAGGCAGGACAGGAGAGAGAGGTTTGGGACAAGAGTCAGGCAGGACAGGAGAGAGGTTTGGGACGAGAGTCAGGAAGGACATAGAGAGGAAGTTTGGGACAAGAGTCAGGCAGATAAGGAGAGAGAGGACTCTGACGGAGTCAAAGCAGGACAGCAGAGAAGAAAGGCTTGGGACGAGAGTCCGGATGGACAGGAAAGAAAGGCTTGGGACGAGAGTCAGGAAGGACAGGAGATGGAAGTTTGGGACGAGTGTCAG